>NW_005842760.1:0-10441 GCF_000455745.1 Alligator sinensis | reverse complement strand
ACTTGGGGGTCATGATTGAACACAAGATGAACATGAGCCTTCAATGTGATGCTGCGGCTAGTAAAGTGAGCAAAACACTGGGTTGCATCCATAGATGCTTCTCAAGCAAATCCCAGGACGTCATTCTCCCCTTGTACTCAGACTTGGTGAGGCTGCAGCTAGAGCACTGCGTCCAGTTTTGGGCTCCACAATTCAAAAAGGATGTGGAGAAGCTTGAGAGAGTCCAGAGAAGAGCCACGTGCATGATCAGAGGTCAAGAAAACAGACCTTATGACGGCAGGCTGAAAGCTATGGGACTCTTCAGGCTGGAAAAGCACAGGCTCAGGGGTGATCTGATAACCACCAGGATTTGGGGGAACGTTTGTTTACCAGAGTGCCCCAAGGAATGACAAGGTCTAACAGTTATAAACTCCTGCAAGACCATTTGAGGCTGGACATAAGGAAGAATTTCTTTACTGTCCAAGCCCTCGAGGTCTGGAATAGCCTGCTATCAGAGGTGATTCAAGTACCTACTTTGAACGCCTTCAAGAGAAATTTGGATGTTTATCTCGCTGGGATCCTATGGCCCCAGCTGACTTCCTGCCCCTGGGGCAGGGGGCTGGACTTGATGATCTTTAGAGGTCCCTTCCAGCCCTAATGTCTATGAAACAAATGGATATGAGTAAAAGGTAACCGTGACAACACAAACATGTTTTCATGCAGACTAGCTGGGCGGGAAACGGATTTCTTCATGTTTTGACATGCTTAAGTGGCAATATCTGTATGTTTCAAGGCAAAGGTGAAGTGTATGAAGGGATTTAAAGGAGGATAGATTTTTTAGTCTTTTGTGGGAGTCAGTGTCATGCACAGAAGACAATATGTGAAAAAGCATTGAGATACCTGTGTAAGTTGTAGACTAATAGCACATTGGTTGGGAGCACTGATAGAGGGAAAGTGTTTGTCAGTGATATTTTCTGGCAATAACACTGAAAAATAAGGTGAGGCTTACTCATGAAGCCTTAGATATGAGGACAAGAAATGGAATATGACATAATGAAGGATGGAAAAACTGGGTTATGGTCTTGCTGAAGGGTTGACGATCAAGGCAATGAGCATTAAAAGTAACTTGGCCAACAGCACTTTTAAAGAATTTGAGGGGGCATGACTTGAAAGGAGGAAACTGAAATGATAGTGATAAGGGTCTAAATGGGTAACTCCCGTTACTGCACAGTCCCAGCAGCACATGGGTCATTTCCGATGCTACTGTGTAGTAGCAACAAGCTAGTGTGCTGTAGCTCATTGCTACTACACAGTAGCGTCAGCATCGTGGTTTGTGCCCACCAATGCTACGTTGCTGTAGAGAAGAGCTATGTCACTGTAGTTCATCGTTACGGTGATGTAGTGTCTCATGTAGACATGCCCATTGAGAACTTTTGCAGTGGGGATGGAGGATAAATGCCAAATCTTAGATATGTTATGAAAGAAAATAGAAGACCTGGATAGAGCAGGCATGTGAGGGTCACATAAAAATGGTACTCAGTTACAAGTCTGAGTGACTAGGAGGCTAATGATGTAACCAGGGGGAACTGAGAATGGGAGAAGACATTGAAGGAAGAGATTGACTCAATTTTAGCAATATTTACTTAAGCTTCTGGAGGTACAATCCTGAGAAGATGCCAGGGGCAGACTGAAATGCAGGACTGAAAAGAAGGGAAGAGATAAAAAGCTGATTAGGCAGCCATGTGAGTAGATAAAATTACAGGACTATACAATAGAGGAAGACAGGCAGTAGCCAAGGAAAGAATCCTGTGGGATGCCCATTGATAGGGGGAGAGGAGGGAAATGAAACAAAGATATGATTGAGAGATGGAAGGAGGTCCATGAGAGTATGGAATCAGGAAGGCCAGATGATAACAGGATTTTGAAAAGCAGGGAATAGTCAACAGTACCAAAGGTTTGGAGGTGAAGAAGAATGAGGACAGAATAGTAGCCTTGGAATTTGGGCATTTGGAAGTTGAGTGAGAGGATATTTACTGAACACTACTGAGCCTTGTATTGACTCTCAGGACAATTCTCTCTTTCTTTTCCTGTGCTACAACCTGGCCGTTTAACTCTACCTTGTGCTCAGAAAGGTACTGAAAGGAAATTAGCAGGAGAGAACAGAAGGAAAAATTGCTAAAAATATACAGTGAATCATGTCAAATTATCTCTCCCAAAAATCACAATGTATTCCTATTGCCATAGCAACTATGGTTGTTAGATTATTGCAGGCTGTTTCTTTGCTAAATTCTTTTGGAAGCTCTGCTAATCTCCAGCATGATTTCCACATGAAGACTGATGAAGAGTGACTCTGAAAATGAACATTGCCTCTTCTTACTCCCTTACCACTTTCCTGAGGATGAGACCTTCAAGACCATGTTTTCAAAGGTATTTTGGCACCTGAAGATGCAAACTGGAATTAGTTAGATTTTCAAAAGCATTTAGCTGTCCAACTCCCATGAGTTCAATTGGATTTAGGCAACTAGGTACTTCTGAAAATACCAGTAGGCATCCATGTGCCTCTTGGTTCCTAAATAACTTTGAAAACCTGGACCCCAGTTCTTATTTCTAGCTTAGTGAACTATATCCTGTTTAGTTTGGGACAGGGTTTATTACTCACAGTTAGACCATTTTGCTGCAGTCTGTCCACTTTTACCAGCTGTGGAATATTCCAGGCAATCACAGTTATGGCACCCTCTACCAAAAAGCAATGAGGGGGAAAAAATAAATATGAGGAAGAAGAGACAAAGACAGACCCCATCCTCTTGTCTTTTTCAAATCAACTACTTCCAGCCCTATTAAAGTTCCTCATAAACTGTGAGGACTGATATATGAAATTGGAAAAGATGAGGGACACAACAAACTTAATTATCAGTGGGTCCCTCAGTCTGTACAGGACTACAAATCATTTATTAGGAGATCAAGGCTTAAGTTCATGTCTTCAGGTACATATAATTTGTATTCCTTTTCTTTCAAGTAGTGAGCAATCACATAAGAGAAGAAAAACTTACGTAAGAAGCAGTTTGGAAAACTTTAGGATCTAAGTTTGCCTTTGCTGTTTGATGAAGTGTAATGAAATGCACATGTAGGGAAACTTCAGTTTTCCTTTAACCTGCTCAGCCAAGAGCTGGGCATAACTCCACTACTCTGGCATTACTGAAATATGGCAAGCCAAGTTACACATTCTTTAGCCAATGACTCATAAGGCTCTGGTAGTTACAGTCATTCATGTCTATGTCCAATTTTAAATCCTGGATGTACACAGATAGCCACCTCGTCAAACTAAAGAGCTGCATATGATGCAGGTAAAACTTAATCACTATCATCCCATCCTACTTTCTTAAGAAGAGAGCACCAATAGATGCCATAGCATACCTATAGGGAAGTTCAAAGACATTTATGGAAGAATTCCTGAAGCAACTGAAATACTAGGTCTTCAGGGGAAAATTGTAAGAATAGGTAGTTAAACTACTTGATTTTCCAGGATGTTGCCATGGTTTAGTAAATTAACAGAGCACTATAATTGTCAACAAAAATTAAAAACTGTCATGCTTGCCTTCTAGCATGTTGGAACACAGAAGGATGATATTTCCTCCTTATGAGAAGAGTTAAAAAATTGTAATGGATAAAAATGGCTGCCAACAGGCATGGGACTGTTCAGTGCTTCCTGGTCAAAGAGGATTTGCACTCAGGTCTCTTAAAGCACAGCGATGCCACCACTTGACTATCCACACAAGCCTATTCCACACAAGCTTCTGTTCCTGATTATACCTTATGATTTCTGAGATACATTGGTAAATCAAAAGCTGATCTCGGAGATTCTCTTTGGCATCAAGAATGTGCACAATGTGTGTGGTAGCACTATACAGGCAAAGTCTTTTGGAGAATAAGAAATCTGTTTATCAGAGAAGCTGAATAGTTACTGCTTCTCTTCAGATTTCACTTGGAACTTCGAGTGTTCTGCCCTTCTGAAGATCAGGCACTCAAGTGCCTAACTACTGCACGGGTTTAGGTTGTAGCCGTGTTGGTCTATGGACATAGGCAGACAAGGTTCCTTGGGTGAATTTGATATTTTTTATTAGACCAACCCAAATAGTTGGAGAATAGTTATTAAGCAAGCTTTTGGGTTCAAAAACCCTTCGTTAGGCTAAGGAAGTTTCAGCAGTTGGTGTGTGCTCTTCCTGGATGGAATGAAAAGTAAAGAAGCCAGGGGCTGGGCTGGGCTGGGCTGGGGAGTCAGTTGCCAGGCAGATTATAATGTATCAAAAATCCAATGTCTATGTTTAGTCCCTGATCTCTAGTATCCAGCAGGTTGATGAAATGGAGCTCATAGGCTCGTCTCTGGGAAGTGTTGTGTAAATTTCCCTTGAGGATCAGGACTGAGAGATTGGAAAGAGAGTGGCCCTCCTGGTATAACGTGGTCTGTATTTTACCATTCTGGATACTGATCATTGTGTCTAAAAAGGAGATGTTGGTGCTGGAGATGGACTATTCAAGAGATAGTCAGATGGGGGTGTTGATTATTGAATTTGTGATGAAAATTAATCAGATATTGCAAGGTTTTCAGTCCTAATTATGAAAAAGCCATCTATATATCTTAAGTATATAAGTGTTAGTTATTGAAAGTGAAGTTGTGTGTGAGGATGAAGTGTACAAGTTCAGTAATACCTTTAAGTCTGTTCTCTGAGTTATAAACTTGCCCTTGTAGATACGTAAGTTAGGCTTGGATGCCATCCTGGTAAGGGTTGTTAGTTTAAAAGTTAGTAATATCCATGGTGGCTAAGAGTGTATTACTGGGAAATTGGTCTATGTTTTTAAGTTTTCATAGAAAGTCTGTTGTGTCTTGGACAAAACTTGCTCTTTGGGTGAGAAGAGGTTTTAGAATGGATTCGATGAAACCTGATATTTCCTCAGTTAAGGTTCCATGGTTGGATGTTATAGGTCTGCCTGGGTTGTTTGTGGATTTTAGGGACCATATAAAAAGTTACTGGGTTGAGTAGGGGGGAATCAAGTTCTGTAGTTTTTCTTGTGGCTTAGAGAAAAATGATTTGATAGTGATTTTTGAGTTTTCAGGTGAAAAGGGGAGTTGGATCTTCCTCTAATTTTTCATAGTAGGGGATGTCAAAGAGTTGTCTGTTGCCTTGTTTAAGTTGACTTCACAGTTAAGAATAATTATACCTCCTCCTTTATCTGCTGGTTTTATTACTATTTGGTGGTTGGATCTTAGCGATTCTATGGCCTTTTTCTCTGGTAGAGAGAGGTTGTTGCGGTGGCGTGTGTTGCTGATTATTTCATTGTTCATTCTTTCCCTGAAGCAGTCAATGTAGCGGTCAAGGTTAGGGTTTTGTCCACTGTGAGGTGTCCAATCTGATGTTTTTTGGGGCTTTTTGGCATTGATCCTTTCCTGAATGTTGTCAGAGGATGAGTTGTTGTTGGGAGTGGGTTCAGTTTCCCAGAGACGAGCCTATGAGCTCCATTTCATCAACCTCCTGGATACTAGAGATCATGGACTAAACATAGACATTGGATTTTTGATGCATTATAATCTGCCTGGCAACTGACTCCCCAGCCCAGCCCAGCCCAGCCCCTGGCTTCTTTACTTTTCATTCCATCCAGGAAGAGCACACACCAACTGCTGAAACTTCCTTAGCCCGACGAAGGGTTTTTGAACTCGAAAGCTTGCTTAATAACTATTCTCCAACTATTTGGGTTGGTCTAATAAAAGATATCAAATTCACCCAAGGAACCTTGTCTAACTACTGTACCTCATTTCTGAGGCACAATATCAGTGGCTTGAATGCTAGTTTGCAGAGTTGAAGGGAGCTCTCCAAATTATCATTTCAGATTCCAACTGTGGAAACTGTCAGGATAGGGGACCAGAAACCTAGAGATTAAAGATTTCTGAGTTTCTGAAGAGGAAGCTGATTCGAATATGAGCTATCACAAAAGGAAGTTATTTCCATCTCCTCTGAGTAGTAACCTCTCACAAATCTTGCAAGCTGCATGGATCAGGGGCTGGAGCCCAGCTGCAGGGAATTAGAGGGTAATAGCCTTTCTGCCTTGTAGTGCTGGGCCACCTGATGGGGATGATTGGCTGGCCCTGGAGAAAATTAAAAGATCCCAGAGAGATGTTTTAGGGGAGGAGGGAAGATGAGAAGAAAGGTAATATTGAGAGACTGTGTTGGTACTTGCCCTGGATAGGTGAGGTAGGGAGTGTTTTTTGTTGATGTTTTGTTTAGTTTGAGGTAGGAAAGGAAGAAGGCTGATTCCTGAGCCTGGCTGAAGGGGAATAACCTGCTACAGTGCAGAACTGCTAGGCAAAGTTCCCAAGCCAGCAGTCTCTCCTAAAACTACAGGAAGTGATACAGGGGTAGTCCATACCTTGCTTCTGGAATGTAATGGTCTGGTATGGCTACCTCCTTCTATTGTAATCTAGAGGGAAAGAAGAGAGGTTGAATATTTACTAAAAGGCATTGTTAGGGAAAAGTGTTGTTGGGTTTTTTTTAAATGACCCCCAGGTAAATGGCTGTACAGTACCTAAAGAATGGACCAGGAAGCACAATTTCTGTCTCTCCCTTCCCAAAGGGAGAGGAGAAGCAGCTTATGCCAAGTATACAGCTAGCTTAGTATACCTTCCTTGGCATGCTGCAGGGTAAAGCCAAAGCTTCCCAACTCTCATGCTTAGGGACTTTAAGTGGCTGATAGTAGGTCTTCAAATCTATGCCTCCCCCTTTACTGCTACCTCAGTAAGGGTTGCCTGTGCACAAGGTTGCCAACTAATTGTAAATTTATGGACAGATCATTTAAAAAGAAAACCCTGGAAAAATTTACCTAGCTATTTAAAAACAGAACAAACTCTAAGCAACAGGAGCTTGATTGTCTGCCCTTCTACACTTGCCTCTGATGAGGGATTTTCAGAGTAGAGCACTATCAACTGGTGTTTGATTGGGAGCACAGAACCCTGCAGGAAGCATTTTCTCACAGTTTTGTAGACTGGAGCCCCCTTCTTCTCTTTCCTGCCCTCCCCCCACCCCCCAGACATGTGCTGGTACTGGTGAGTCTCTGCCTGTAACACTGCTGCAGGCAGGCAGAGTGTAGTTATCTTTCTTTGGGGGTCTATGCCAAGATGGGGGGGTTGGGAGGAGGATAGGTTTGGGGAGCAGCACAGAACAGGCTGTAATTGGGAAAATCGGGGTGGGGCAGTGAATAGGGGACCCCTGGGATGGGGGGCAGGATGGTATAAAACCCCTGCTGCAGGCAAGCAGGGTTGCCAACCCAAGCCTGACAACCAAACTTTATTATAGCTGGTATTAAACCCTATATTTGAACCCATCCTTTTCCAAGGCCTTTCAGAAGGGTTACACTCATGTTATATAAAATAGGGCTGTTCAACTGTGGGCTACGTGCAGCATGCAAGGGGTTAAGTTGTGGTCCCTGGGCTCCCACCTGGATGCCACTCCACCTATCACTCTGGCTGCAACAGCAGCCAGAATCTCCAGGCTCATCCTCTCTCCTATGGCTTCTACATTCTGTGCCTGCTCGAGGGGGCAGCTTGGCACAGCGTAACATATAACAGGGTGCCAGGGCAAGTCTGGGGCAAGCACAATGCAGCACTTGGGGGGTGGGTCTTATGCAGATATGCATTGCAGTGGTGGGAGGATCATTCACACAGGGTTGTTGCAGTGTGTGGGGGGGAGGTGGTATCCATGTGGGCATGTGCTGTAGCACAGGTGGAGGTTCATATGGTATGCAGCTCAGGAGCCAGTGACTCCTGCTACTACCACCCCTGCTCATATGGGCTGTAGGGCACGTGACCCCCAACCACTTAAAAGTAAAAACATACCAGTACATCAATAAAAATGTTTGATTGTCAGTAAAAGAAAAAAAGTTGTCTTGCTGGTACAGAGAGGTAAAGGACTACTTTAAGCCCCCTTACTGTACTGTATGACTACCAACAATATCACATATAACCACATACACAGTTTAGTGCCATATTGGTTGAGCTGCAAGTCAAGACCCTCAATACAACTTGTATAACTCCTATAGGACAAGCGTGTCTTTTACATACAACTACACTGTAGAACAAAAGGAATTTTGCCAAGAGAGTGACTTAACATATGCACACAAACACATTTATTACAGTAAATACAAGTATATTCACAGCACTTTGTAACTGCTTTGTTGTTGTGTGTGAAACTGAAACAATCTCAACTTATTAACAATGATATGAAATTTTCATAAAGGAAGTGTATATTCTGTACTGAATCATCTTCTTTAATAAGTACAGTCAACATGTCTTGAGACAAACTCCACTCATGCTCCTTAAAATGATGCCATTTATAAAACCAATGAGACTTATAGTGTGATTAAGTGCTTGATGTGCTGACATTTCATGGACAGAACATAGAGAACTTTTCATTACTACAGTTTCATCTAGTAAGTTGGAATCTGACAAGGCCTCACAAGTATAGATGTTAGAATAAATTCCATCTTGGCCTTACTATACGTAGGTAGGCTCAGTTGGAAGCTCATGTAATTGGCAACATATCAAGATAAGCAGTCAGTCTGAAAAGAACAATAAGGAAAAGGAATTCCATTCAAAGAGAATATAAAGAGGTAGGGAATTCTGACATCTATCTGTCTATAAAAGCTGGGAGAACTGTGACAGTTTATGGAAGTGATAGTATGTTGTGATAGTCTGAAACAGCAGGGAACTATACTCAGTAACCCAGGAGATCCTTTCAGTCCTATGGTCCTACAGCATAAAACCAGAATTTTTATTTTGTTAAAGATATTGGACAATATGGAGCCCTGAAAAACTAAGAGAATCCAGTTGCAGTACAGTGTACCATATAGAGAACTGTTTCTTCTAGATGGAATGATTCTCCCGTGAATCTGATTAGTGACCTTACAAATGAAGTTCTGGAATACGCGTTTTAGACAGGTACCAAGTAAACTGAAAGTTTATCTGTATGTCCAGGCAAGTGAACTTATTAGAGCCATTCTAATCCAGCTATCATGCTTCCAGTTTCACAGCCAGCACAGGCAGAGGTAATTTGAAGTATCTGCTCAGTGTTTGCTTTGGTTGGTATAGACTTATCCAACTCCACTAGTCACAGCACCAGTACCCCTCACCCATAATGTAATTAAGAAAGGTGCTCTGTAAAAGTTTCCTGACTGCAAGTTGAATAAATCAGGCTCTAGATCTTCTGTTGAGCTGTCTGGTGCTAGAGTTTGGCTCCTTTCCCCTTGTAGCTACTTCCTAAAAGCAAATGGTGGGAGAGTGCAGTACCGAAGTTTTTGTGGTGTAAAATGTGATTGTCACAACAAACTGTCCCCATTTCTGACAGACCCAAAACACAACCTGGTCAAAACAGCAGGCATGTAAATCATGTGGTTCATTACATTGGAAACAGATGTCCTCTCATTATCAGCTTGCCTAAAGAGAACAGATGTCCTCTTAGTGCATCCTGCTTGCTTGTCTTTCTGGATGGCTGTCACACTTGGAAACTTGTGTGCATCTTGCACAGCAACTGGTCCTTGCTTCCCTCCAGCTATGGCTGGTTGAGGATGAATAGCTATGACTTTGTCATACAAGAGCAATTACTGGGACAGTGAGCTTTATGGAAGTGAGGCTAGATTGCTGTAGGCCATGTTAAAAACCTGCTACATGGATCCTGGCTCTGGTCCCTAATGCCAGTTGCTTCATCATTTATTATGGAAGCATGGGTCCAAACACTATATAGAGACTATTTTTTAGCACAGATGCCCTTGGTTGCAGTTTCCTGGACAAAAATGTCTAAGAGAGATTTCCATTAACAGCTGAAGCATCTAACTGAGGTTAGATGACAAAGGTCACATTAGTTTTTTTTAAAGCTACATTCTGGGAATTAAACTTCTCCAGCTTGCTGGACAATTAAATTTAAGTTCCTTTACCTTCTTTTGGGTGTTTTTTTTCACAGATCAGAATATATCACTATGTTCCACAGGCTGAGATCAAGGCAAGGTCACAGCTCTGGAGAGCTCCATGCTGCCAGTTAGAGAACTGGGGGAGGTCAACCTTACTTTACATAATTGTGCCCAAAACACAGCTCAAGAGATTATTATTTCTTTAGCTGGACTAATAAGCTTGAGCCCTGCACACAGCAATTTTGCTTTGCTCAGCCTTGAAATGATTTCACTGATCTGCACTTCATGTTATGGCCTTGGTTTAAGAATGCATGATGTCCAACTTGCAGATTAAAGACAGACTGCCAAATGTTTCTGTACCCGCCTCCGTTCCACCAGGAGTTCGCGCGCCGCCTTCGCCCGGACCCGATGTTTTGCACACCCAGGCTTCGTTGGTATCGCCCAGGTCTTGCCCCGCCTGGTATAAAGGGAGACCCCAGAACCCGCCTGCCACGACTTTGATGACCCTTTAAGT
>NW_005842759.1:744567-759520 GCF_000455745.1 Alligator sinensis | reverse complement strand
GAAGGAAGGAAGGAAGGAGAATGAATGAATGGGGAACAGGGGAGAAAGAGCTTCTTTGCAAAAGTGGTTTAATTCCTTTGAGAATTTCTTGAAAATATCTTAGAACAAGAAATGTCATGTTTCTCTGGTCTCTGGAGAAGATGCAACTTATTATATGAGTGGTACTGTTTGAAATAAGACATTCCTTCCAGGCATGCTATGTTACTGCCTGATTTCCTATGGACATTCTGCACTTCTTTCCTTCATTAAAGTAAAGCTCTCAACTACCTTCAAAGCAGACAAGCTGTGTCACCCTTCACCATTGTCGCACTGATATCAGATAAGATAAGAACATGTCATGATGGAAACCTCTTGTAGCAAAAAACCAAGAAAAAAAAAATATAGGTTAGATACAGGTCTTAAATGCTTACCATTGGTGTAGCAGGCAGCATGGTGCTTCTGCTACTTAAGGGAAGAAAGACTACAGGATAAGTAGGATGCAGGTAAGGCAGAAGGCAAAAAAGGGAGCCACACTACCCAAAAGGGGCTGGGCTTGCAGGGTAGAAGCCCAGGGGTTGAGCTGGACAGGCAATTTAGCCCTAGGGACCATAGATGGAAGAGCTCCTGAATAACACCTGAGCTGGGGTAAGCAAGACCACTGGTTAAGGGATTGAGACTGTAGAGACAGTGGAAGTCTCAACTGGCCCAAGAGCAGGGCCAGGGCTAGAGGGATAGGGCCAACTCTGACGAGCAGGGTCACAGCCATAGAGTGATGTCAGGGACCCTCAGGCTGTGAGGGATGAGAACCAAGGTCAGGGACCCATAGCTCAGGAAGGGTGAGAACAAGCAGGGTCAGGGGGCCTATAGCCCAGGAGGAGTAGAGTCAGTTGACAGTAAAGAAGCATGAGCCCAGAAGGGGCTGAGAATGCAGGCCTAAGCCCAAGAGAGGTTGAGATTGTTTGAGGTACAGAGGCCTGAGCCCAGGAGGGTTGGAAGATCCAACAGTGGTGGAGACTGTTCTGGGTTTAGAGGCCTGAATGGAATGGAGTTGACACTGGGGCTGAAGGCCTCAAAAAAACCCATGGAGAAAAAACATGGATCTGTGTATGCACAGGCAGTGTGTACCACCAAAAAGGGCACACGCTGTGGCTGCCAGTTCAGTCCAGAACCTCTCCTGCCCTACTCTGTCCTACCCCTGCAGCTATCAGGGGGAACTCCAGGCTCCACCAGGTGCCAGCCCTGGGCTGACAGACAGCACAGGGAATGGTTCCAATCTCTGCAGGGTGGGAAAGCTGTCCTGGCTCTAGAGGCAGCTGCCTCTCAGTTGCATGGTGATCAGAGACAGCCCAGATCTCTGTAGCATGGGGAGAGCTGTCTAGGCTGCAGGGCAGCTGCTTCCCAGCCACATGGAGATTGGGACATATCCTGATCTCCACCAGGCAAGGAAAGCTGCCCTGCTGCTTGGATAGCTGCCCTGCAGCTGGGACAACCTGTTACCAAATTTGCCCATTACTTTGGGGTGTGCTCATTTATTAGGGATAGTTTCTAGGGTCTTGGTGATTCTGTCAATGTGCTGCTTGTGTTACTATACGGAGCTGTATTTCTCCCTTCTGCAAGCCCTCACCCCCAGTGGAGCTATCTTGCAGGACTCAATCTCAATGGGACTGGGTTCCTCCAGTCACCAAATCAGTCATACACACAAACACACACAAATTAACGTGACACGCCTGACCTGGCCGGGCTGATCAGCATGGACAGGCTGACACCCTCATATGCCAAGAATCAGTTCATAAGAGCAACAATAAAATGCAGTCAGACACAAGCACACAGGTAAATAGAATCCCTCTGAATCCGGCTGGGTGTCCAGCTGACACCCTCATGGGCCAGCATTCAGTTCATAAGGGCACGTCTGAGTCAAACTGGGTCAATCAGCCTGTACAAGCTGATCCCCTTATGTGTTTCAAACTCAGCACGTCCCAATCTTTGGCCTCTTGATGAGCAGACCCCACAATAATTTGGGCTTCACAGGGATCTTTAGCATAGGTAAAAGAAGCGTTGCTGCAGAGCACGGGAGGAAAGAGAAGCAGAGAAGGAAAAATATACCCAATTACTACCAGTTTGACTATAAAAGTTATTTATTGCTAAGCATATGAAATATATAATAGTACTAGTAGTAATAGACATGCAAAAGAAAAACAAACACCAACAATGACAATACTACCCTGGTTTCACTAAGTATTTGGGGAAACTTAGCTCAAGCTTAACTGATACAGTTCAGGTTCAGAAGCTTTTCCTCTCCTTCTCCTTTCCTCCTCCTCCTCCTTCTTCTTCTTTCCTCCTGCTTCTACTTCTTTTTCTTCCTTTTCCTCTAGCAGCACACACACTTACAGATTTTTATACCCTCAGTTTAGCTGCTTCGAAGCACCCTCAGTAGTGTAAATCATTGTCTTTTCTATTGACAAGGGGTTATCTGGTTTGGACCATCTCAGGAAACTGATTGATAATCAGGAAACACTTAAGATTAGGGAGTAACCCAAATACTTGGGAGCCAGCTTGAAATTCCTATGGGTGGCAGATATACTGATGGGATATCTCATGGTTTCTTCAGGAACAATAGATAGCTTGCAGCATCAGGATTTTGGATTTTTACTTGTTGTGCACAAGCCTCAGCTTAGCATGACTTTTCCAGATCTTACTATAGTCTTTTAACAGACTTAAGACAATTATTGGGGTGCTCATAACCTTTTGTGGAGAGGACTCCCACCAGTCATCTCGGGAAAGATATGACAACACCTGTAATTAGGGCTCCAGCAGGCTGGATGCTGTGATGAACCCTTAACCATTGTTCAAATGTTGCCCATACCCCCTCTGACTCGGGCTGTTGCCTCAGCATTCCCTAACCCGGCAACCGAGTTTTAGTCAATCAAGTTTAGATAGGCCTCCCATAGTGGGACCGGGGAATGTACGGCCCGAGATGCCTATTAAACTTAGAGCTGTGTGTGTGTGTCTGGGGGGAAAAGTCCTTAGTAAATCCAGATTAGAACTGGCCTGATAAATGCTGAGCTGGGTGTGTGTGAACATGGGTTGATTAACATTGGAAGCACAGATTCCCCATCATGCAGCGCTCTCCTGCTTCTCTGGTCCCAGAATTCACTGCAGTCTCTGCTTCAGGCTTTCTGTTTTCCATCTCTCATGTAAATGAGACCTAGGGCAGTTGATTCACTCTTGTCACCCTTATCTGGTGAGGGTCTTAGGTGTGTCTCTCACTGCATCTTAATCAGTTTCATTTAGGTAGAGGGGGGGAGGGAGGGGGGTGAGTCCTTTGTGAGTCAGACAGACTGCATCCTGTGCCCCGGTTGCCCAAGAACACAGAGCTGAGACGTAACAAACCCTCCCCTGCCCTGCAAAGATTGGGCTTAGTCAGGCAGCAGTGTTCCTGGATCCAGGGTCCAGCACATTAGTTAATGCACCATTTCTCTAGCATCATGGGCAGGAGTGGTCCTTAATCTTGGTAAACAAAGTCTGGCTCTTCAGCTTGGCAAGACTGAGAACCACTCCTGTCCATGATGCTTTTCCTGCATTTTGCATTAATTACTCATTGGATTCTCCACTGGATATTAATCATGGCCAGATTGAGACTTGAGACTGTGAAATAAGTAGTTTGCATGGTCAGAGCTAAATCTATTAAATGACTGAAGTTATTGGTATTCTTAGTGTTTTATATGTCCTCAAATGTGGGACTGGAGCAAAATAAATTGTAGTCTATCCAACCAGCCCTGAAATTTCTTTTCTTGGATTTGTCAGCCTTCATAACCAGCTTCTTAATCAGAAGCTGATTGTCGGTGCCTTTCATATTTCATTTGCATCCTTTTGTGTAATTTCCATATCTAAATTGGTAAGTGATAGCTCTGCTCGCATTTGTTCATGTTTACAATTTTTCCAAAGCTGGAAGAAATGTGACTGGTCCATAGCTGAAATGCCTCTGTTTTTGTTTTTTATCACTAGTATGTTGTCATACATTAGTAGCATATGTCGGGGCTAATAGTTTAGGCTGAGAATCTGATGCTTAATCCCAGAGCCATGAGTAACGACTGTCCAGAGCCTGAGTTAATATGATGAAGTTATGGTTAACAATAGGCCAGGATCAGGAAGCCAATGTGGTGGTCAGGAATCAAGCAAAGTCAAAGAGCCTGATATGGGAAACCGCAAGTCAAGCAACACTGAGAAATCATGCTAAAGTAAGGATGCAAGATGCAGATGCAGTCAAAAATGGCCCTTGGGTTAAAATCAAAATGGTCCAGGATCAAGTCTAAGGCCACAAGCCAGATTTGGATATCAAGAGCAAAGGAATGTAGTGCATGATGAAGTCAAGTAAGTACTGATATTAGGAAAGTCTAAAAGTTCGCCATTGTCTGCTCTGCTTATTTTATAGTTGTATTTGAAGAAGGGTCAGCTAATTGCCAGAAGGCTGGCTCAATCCCTCAGCTTTAGTGCAGACTCATCATACATGTCATCCATACCATCTAATGGCTGCAGCATTCATTCAATAGTTTCTCTTGATAGGACAACTTGAAGGTATTGGATTGGTTTTGAGTGTAAATGTGTAAAATATTAAAGCCAAATTCTTTTTCCAGGCATTTTCTTAAAGGCTATCTGGACAATTTCTGTTACTATGTTTAGATTTTTCTATTGTTGAACTTGTTCTTCAGCATCTGCATTTCAAAGCATTTTTGTTGTGATTAATTAGATTAAACTCTCCTGAGCTTTTGTCCAGAACTAGATGGTCTCTTCTGCAGCTAGAAGCTATGGGTTTGCTTCTACTGATCTTCCAGAGATTTCATGAAAATTCTTGGTTTGGGATTAAAGTCTATATCATATAGCATCTTTTACTCCTCTGAGACTACAAGACTGTCCTGTCCTAGTTCTTTCACGACTGTTTTAAATTTTTTAGTTCCCACATATTTCTTGAGTATTCATATTCCTTTTCCGTGTAGGGTGCTAATGTTTCTAAAGGGGTAGATTCAGCATTCATTCCAAGTCTACCTTCAGATCTTTGACAAAATGCTGAATAATTTGGATTCTGTATTTCTATGTTAAATAGCTCTAAACTCATATGCATATAGTGAAAACACCCTAATATTTCCTAATACATACATAAATTACTAGTTGTAAGTTAACTTGTTCTTAATCCATTAACATATACTTTATTAATGAATATATGATCATGAATAAGTCAGATAGAGATGGGTTGCTTTCACAGTAACAGTCACTCCTCTGTGCTCAGCACCCTCCAAGTCCAGATGTCCATGAGTGATGGGTAAGAGTTAGCCATGAGGGAGTGTGAAGAAACCTCTACAATTCCCATAGTGTTTCTACCATCACTCCCTCAAATCAGTTTCAGCATACAATTATAAATCATTTGGAGTTGCCCTTAGCAGAGCTAAGATAAATCAAAATAAATTTCCACTCTTTTCTGTCTTCACTCAGGTCTGAATTACTCAGTTGGAATCAGGTTTTACCAGATTAGAGTTGCTTTCTTTTTTTTTTTTTCTTTTCCCATTGAATAACCCATAGGAAACAATATGGTTACATCAATTTTCCCAATATAGGTGGTCACATGATACAAGTAATAAATTTATTGCAAGTGGAATATTATGAAATTTCAGATGCTCAGTATGTGGAATTTCACTGAAGTTTATGTGCCAAATTTACCAGCCTGCAAGTGAGAAATCCATGAGTTTTCCCTTTTACTTACAGAGGAATCCAGGGAACAGTATGTGCAAATAAACTGGGCTACAGGTTCACATCCTCTGGTCTCATATTTTACCTACAGAGGTAACTAAAGAGTTTCTATTCCCACAAGCTACATATTGTGGTACAGCTGATTAGCCTGCCTCAGGGCTATGTACTATGCTGTGTGACATGTATCTGTAAAGAAAATTACTGTCAAACAAAGATAGAGTTTTACTTTCAGAAAGAAAACATATTTAATATTCACAGAAATTCATGTATGGATAAAAAAATAATAACCAAATAAGAGCTGGATTCAGAGGTTAAGTTTGAATAAACTGAGAAATTTAAACTAGAAACTTACTAAAGATTATCTAAACTTGAGATTTCCCCATTCCTAATTTTACACCCAAATCATTCTGGACTCAATTCAGACTTTCCTGAACTACACATAATCATTTGCAGATTAGTTCATTTGAATCACCATAATGCTTTTTTTCAAAGAATGAGAAAATATTGTAACATATTAAAATATACTATGGCAATAAATACTTCCATTTAATACCTGAAAAGACATGAAACCATCCACATCACAGAACATAAACCATCCACATCACAGAGTAGAATCTCTGTTGACTGCGCCTGATTTACTCTATTTTATTTTCAGCTCTGCATATCTCAATAATATAATCAAGATTTTTTTTTATATAATTTAAAGATTAACTGACTATTGTCACTGCATATTGGAGTTACGATCTCCAGTTTACCACACCATTCATACTATATATCAATACAATTTTCTATTCCTTAAGATGGTGTTAAATTTCAAAATAAAAATGTAAATTACATTAAATTATATTCATGGGTTAGAAAAAAAACTTTGTCTTTCATAAGGAATTAAATGTAGCATTATTCAGAAATGGTAAACTAAATTAAAGAAAAAATAAAAGGATGGATTTAAAGAGAATATAAAATAAAATAAATTTCCTGAATCAAGATTTTTTTGAATAACTTCTAAGGCTTTAGAAAGTCAAACTCCAAAAAGGAGCAAGAGGGACCAGGCACATTGAATTTCAAAGGTATTTTTTTCCCTAAGTTACTCAAAAAAGAGAGAAAAAAGTCCTGGCAAATGTTACTTTCACCTTGACGTTGTATACTATCTTTAAAATTATCATGAATATGGAGAAGATTGATAATATTCTTAGTACAATGCTATTTTCCAGCTCTTTGTAATGCTAAGTATGATAGATTAAAACAAAACAAAACAAACTCTTAACTTCCCTTAAAGGCATTCACACTATATAGCAAAACAACAACAACCAAAAAAAGGCAAAGTAATAGGACTGTAAGGAAAATTACTACTAAGTGATGCACCAAAACTTATCTTGATCTCCTGCCAAGAACAGTAGAGCCAAAGAGAATTTGTCAGAATCTCCAGACACATTGACTGTGAATAAAACACATACCTTGAATATCTGAAAAACTGGTCAAGTATTAGAACTGATGACAAGTAATTGAGGTCCGGGAGAAAGTGTTAGACCACTGTAGCTAAATAAGAAATTGTCAAAGAAAATCAGAGTAGTAAAATAAGGGTTCATTACTGGTGTTGAATGAATGGAGAATCATTGTTTTAAAAGTAATCTCCAAAATGGATCACACATGCCCAAATCACTGGGGAACATAAGTCCCATCAGCAAGGGCAGATTCTTCTCTTCCCACTTACCGTAGTAGTTAAAACACTAACCTTGGAAATAGCCTTATTAAACATTTGTTTCTTGCCTTGTCTGCACATAATGCTATTGTTTCTATAATAATAATGAACATTTACAAATGGTAGATGCTAAGAACCTTGAAGGGTATTTAATCCATCATGAGACATCTCAAACTGTTACATAGATTAAGGGCTAAATCCATTTAAGGAATTGACACGTTAACTGAGGTACCCAAATCCACAACTGGAATTTAAAACTCCCTTCACTCACCTAAACTTAGAATACCTAAATTCACTGATTCTAGGAACAGATATTGCCTTTGTCCCTAGAGAAATTGTGACTGTGTCAGTGAACACACACAGAATCATAAATTAAAAAAAACAAACAAAACCTAGAGTTCGAAAGGACCTCAGGAAATCATCTAGTCCAACCCCCTGCTTAAAGCAAGACCATCTCTAACAATATCATCCCAGTCAAAAATTAATATTCAAATAATCTGAGGGTATTCTCTTGGGCTTGTTCTCCTGGTAGAAAAAATTACCAAGAGCTGAGTGAACAGATATTTGAATGAAAAGGTTCTGGAAAGCAGAGATCTTGCAGCAATGACACTATGTAGCTGTGTGGTGTGGCATGTCCCATAGGCTACCTTAGTCTGCCTAGATATGGATGATAGTGCATAGGGCAGCCCCATGCTCAGCCTGATTGACTGCCCAAGGCTGCCCATGCTCAGTCTGTTTTTCCCTCCACCACAATGTGGGGTTTGTGAAGGGGCATGTTGTGCTCCTGCTGGACCATCAGTGTCTATAAAGGGACATGCTGTCTCCTGGAGGGGAGGGATGCTGGAAGACTGTGTTCTCTTCTGAGAGAAGCCATAGCATGTATAGACATTCAGTCTCCCAGAAGAAACTCTGTTGGGAGTGATTTAACCCTGTTTGTTCCCAAATTATTTTTCTCCTGGACCAGCCATTTTTTCCTGGGAGAAAAATCCTGAACATCAGTATTGTCATGGCTTCTCCTGGGAAAGCAGTGACTCTCCCAGGAGAAATGGAATGTCTATACAAGGCCTGTGTGTGTCCCAGAACACAAATATCCTGTGGCTGACACATACACATGTTACCCTTCTAATAAGGGTTTAGTGAGCAGCTGAATGTCATGCCAATTTTCTGCCATTGATTCAAGGATTCAATCCCAGCGTAACTGCACAGGCATACATTCCAACATGTTAGATAAACTGTTACTACTTCTAGGTAAAAACATGTGTCATATTTCTCCCAAGACAAAGCCTTTTAATCGGGGATCTTAGAGATCTACAAGCCTATGTCCTACTTTAAGTACTTGTGAAGTATCACAGGTAATTCTTTCTCCCAGAAAAATCATATTATAATTTGACTTAATTGCCATTCATTCAAGTGACAAACTACATGTGTAAAGTGCTGTGCCACTCTTCTTTAGCCCCATATTTTTACTTAAATTAATCAGAATTGCATCAAATGTTACATCTGTTTCTAGCCTATCCAGAAAACTTTTTAAAGATTTATTCTAGGACAAGGGACATGGACATCTGTATGATTTCACTTTATGCCAAGATAAAATGGTTTATCCCAGGATAAATATGACATCTGTTTGCAGCCTAGGTGCCTCTGTGATCAACTTTAAAGTTCCCTGAGTGCCTAGAATTCTGTTTCTGTGATTCCCCATATCTACCTTGGTCTGAGCAGCCAGACATATGTCCCATGCCTAGGCAGCCCTCTGCTCAATTACCTTCAAAAGCTTGATCCAGAAGGCATTTTAAGAACTCACATATGATACCAATAGGAGTTGTCACTGAACAAAAATGAAAGTGTTGGTGCATTATTGGAGGAGAAAATAGTGACTACCTTTGCTATACCTGCTTAATGGGAAGAACTTTACACAGTCTGATCACTCAGTGTTAACTATGTGTTCCATGCTGCCCTGTGTTCAATGCTGTACCCAGTCCAAGGAATCACAAAAGTACAAGTTTGCACATTGTAGAAGAATCCTACCCACCAGGCTGTGGGCACACTTGGCTGGTGGAGAAAAATGCTTTCCTTTTGAAACTATCATGGGGCATCAAAGAATTCACGTTTCATAGGCTCAGAAAGAAATAGAGATGGAGAAAGAATACTCAGCTTAATTATTAGGGCACTGGGTGGTGGGAGGCCTAGTGTCCATTCACTCTTCCAGGACTACATCTATGTTGTAGAATTCTGTAGTTATTGGATAAAAAATTAACAAGTGTTCCTGGCCTATAGCCCAGTGGTTATGATACCCTTTATGGGAAATGTGGGTTCAAATTTCCTCAGGAGTAGGAGGCAATGAACCAAAAAATTCCTCTTTCTAGGCAGATGTTTTAAACAATAAAGTATTACAATAAAATTTGGAATTGTCACTAGTCATATTATTAAAGAAAAGATGATGACTTGCTTAATTCTTTCAAAGAATGGATGCAAGTATTTCCCATTGGCTAGTCTGAGGCAACTCCTCACTCATTGTGTAGGTTTTTGGATCACCACCCAAAGAAATAGGTCCACCTATGCACTGTATATAAAGAGATAGTTAATCATGTTAGCCTAAAGTTGGGAAGAAGTCACCTTAGAGACTAACTCAATCAGAGGCATGAACTTTCATAGGCTACAGGTCTATTCATTGATCATAATAGGATACCCCAGGTGACAGTTAGAGCATCCCAGTCCTGCACAAAGGTGCATGCCCCTGGGATGGGCCAGCCTAAGCCCATGACACATGGCACAGGCAGCGCTGGGTCTTGGGGGCTGGGGACATGCCACATCATGGGAGTCTCTGCCAGCAGCAGGTCCTGAGCACCCCACAGCCACTGCTACTGCTGGGTGGAGGTGCTGTGCACTGTATGGTGGGCAGGTTGAGGACCCACCCCTCCTGACAGTCCCCACCCCTATACAGTCCCCCCACACCCACAATCCCCACAATGCATCCACAATCCATACACCTCCAAACCAACCCTACAAACCCCCCACCCACATACTTCCCCCAAATATCACACCCTGCATGCCCAACTGGTCGAATGGGATGGGATGGAGCCTGCTGACAGGAGCTGCAGCTGCAGAGGCAACTGCCACACTGCAGTCCTTCCTCATGTCCACATCATAGCTGGGACATGTGGCCCCAACGTGGGAAGGCTCCTCATCCCAGGAACCACTAGGGGGGTGTGATGGGCTGGGGGGAGGGGTGGAGGTGGCAGCAGGGGTGCATGTTTGTGTGTATGTGAGGGAGAGAGAGGTGAAAGTCAGGGGTGGGGGAGCACCCTGGGTAGGAGAGGCCACCAAAGCCAAACTTAGAGCCCCTTGCCCTGCTAGAGTAGTCTTAGCAGAGGGAAGTTGGCCTGGAAGGGAAAGGCTTGCACAATCTAGTCCCTAAGCCCCAGTCAAGGGTTTTCCTGGAACAGCATGGGGATTGCTGGAGTCTGGGAACAGGGGCAGTGAGCAGAGCAGGAAGGGCTGGCACTGCTCAGAACCACAAAGCAGTGGCTATAACAGCTTCATCTGGACTCATGTCCTGGTACTGGAATGGGGCTGCTGCCAGGAGGAAGCTAGTGGAGGCAGGCAGGAGTTGCGGGTCATGAGTGAGGGACCCTGGCGGGGTGGGGTGGGGGGTGTGGGTTGAGTGTGAGGGCCAGGGCAGGGGCAGGAAATTGGCATATCAGTGCTGCTCAGATCCCCACAACCTGGTTAGCAAAGCAGGCAGGGGCAGCTCTGATTTTTCTCTCATAAAAAAAACCAGAAGTAAATTCCAAAGTGTATTGATATTTAGAATCTGTTTATTATCATGGTAGAGATATTGGTAGGCTTCCAAATTTCTTTAAAATTGTAAATATATTGATAAAACATTGCCCAAATGATCTCTCTGATAGTGACATTTCAGTTTATATCATGGAAGAACATGAACAGGGATTTGGGGTATTTTAATGAGAGAATTTGGATTTTTTTCTCAGAAAATGTGTCATTTTTAAACAGGGAACACCAGGATCTCTGCTGGTGAGACAAGTGGAGAGACCTGAGCAGAGGAGCCTGCCCAGGGCTGGCACTGGGGACCTTGCTGGAGGGCAGGCAAGGGGGCTGACCTGGCCATTTGGGGCTAGGAGGACACACTTTGACAGTTCAAAGTTGGCCACTGCAATGAGCACACCTTCTGGGTGACAGCTACCCAGATGGCAGGGCAGGGGCACCAGAAGATATGACAGCAGTTCTGCATGAAGGCCAACTGTGCAGACACGACCCACTGGCAGCTGGCCCAGATGTGCAGGAGGCTCTACTACAGTGCCCATACCACCGTGCAGGCGGCTGTACAGTCCCTATCTGGGTCTGGCAGGTGTGAAACCATGGGGCCACATACTGTTGCAGGTGGAAGCAGGTCACAGCCAGGCAACAGCCCCCACTGACAGACTGCTGCAATGGGTAGCCACTCTAGGTTAGAACTGCTGCAGGATTCCAGCTGGCACAGGGGACTAGTGTCCTCAGATACCAACTGGCTGGACTTCAGAAGCAGAAACAAGTAATCCTGAGCTGCGCACCAGCACAGGTGCTGGCCCCAATCTCTCTAGCTCCCCTTGGCTGAAGATCCAGGAGATGCTATGCAGGGTCATTTTTGTGCGGGCCGGGAGTGACCCGAGCCCTTTTCCGTGCTGCACGCGGGCTGTGGCCAGCAGCCCAGGCACGCCGGGTCGGAGAGGGAAGGCCGTCGAGCTGGAATTAGGCACAAACGCTTAGCGGTAGTTTAAAAGATTGTTTACTTACACCGAGATGGCAGTGGTGTAGGATAAACCTGCAGGACTCGAACCCAGGTAGAAGAGCTCTGAGGCCGGTCGTAAGGGCTCACATGAAGTTTGCTAGGCTCCGTGGGTTCTCCTGTTCACTCATCCACATGAAGTTTGCTAGGCTTCGTGGGTCCGGTTCTTTTGCGCGCAGGAAGGGATATGTCTAGGCTGCGATCGGCGACGGGGAGAGGCTAGAGGTTGATCAGACCTCTGTTGCCTGCTTGAAATGCACTGGGTCCGTAAGGATCTGCAGCGCTTAGAGATCTTCACACAGCGTGAAGTCTCCTCCTCCCAGTGCTCATGGAGTCCTCCAACTTGGGCGGAAACCACTCAAGCCTTTTATACGGCTAGCAAGCCAATCACTAGCCGCCACGTGTGAATAATTTAGAACTGGCCAATAATGGGGCTCGAATTAGCATACAAATGGCGGGAACTCTTTGCAACGAGCATTTCTGTGCTGCAACAAAGAAATGCACCCTGCAAAGAAAGCTTCAAATTGGCGGGAAATTCTCCCTTGCACCGGGGTTCTCTTTTGCAGCAGAAAACTCCACCGTGCAAGGAAGCTGCAATTTAGCGGGAACAATTTAGCAGTGCCGAAGCACACAAAAACAAAAATCACACCCTTTGGGTTGTGACAATTTTGACCCAAATCTCTGGCACAAATTTGTGCCCCTGCTATTTGAGCTGCTGCAACTGCATGTGCCTGCATATGTGGACACACCCACACAAACTGAATATCACACATGAGGGTAAATGAACTGGTACAGAGGAAGTAATAAATAAGATAAACCTCCACAGAGAACAGAAAAATATTATTTATTTATTTATTATTTGGAGTAGTGATGTGTATATATATCAGTACAGATTGCTACTTCTTAAAGTAGTATGGGAAGGGATCCAAGGAACAGTAATGGCATGGGTTTTGTTCAAAAGTTCTTTGAGATAAAGTTTTTGTATTCATTCTTTTGTGTTTACCAAGTAGAATGGACAAAAGCATAGGTCTTTCCATTTCAGGTGAAGGAGTTTACACTGATTCATGGACAGGGATTGTAAAATACTTTTACTTCCTTTCCCCTTTTACCGGGGCCTTTAAGCACCCTCTCTTGTAAGTGGCACTGCACCTTCTCTGTATATACAGATGTGGTGCACAAGGATGGAGGATAAATTGTGGCCAAAACATAGGCCTACAAACACTTCTTTATAATTGATTTTTTTCTTATTGGAAAAAATTTACCTATGGATAGTAAAATTCATGCGATTATTATGAAGTAAGGTACAATCTAAATGTAAAAGCCACCGATAGGCCATCATAACATAACAACTAAATGTCTATTTAGCCTGTTTAGCCTATTTACAATATGCACATGATCAGGTTATTATGTATGGTAAGCCCATTTTTAAGTTTTTGTGTGTGCCTTGAGCTTAAGGGGCACTATGAAAGAACAATTATCTCATTTGTCATTTTGCTATTAATACTGCTTATTTGGGTATTGTGTTAACAATTTTGGGGTTTTTTAAGTTAACACTTAGCAAAAAGTTGCATTCCTCACCATGAATATACTGAAATAAATGAAAAGAAATAGCTTGAAGTAGAGTTTTCATTAGTATTATAATTCCCAAGTTCCATGGTTGTCTTACTAAAATAGCAACTTTGGTTTTTGACACAGTGTCAGAACCCAGTGTGACAGATGGTGAACAAGTTTCTATGCTTGTTTAATAATGGTTTAGTACAAGAAGAAATACCTAGAATGTATTTTTAAGCTGATGCCTAAAATTAGGCTCCTAAATCTCATATGAATAAGTTTGCTGAGAACAGCCAATGACAGCAACAAGAACTGAATTCATACTTTATAGGCAGATTTTTCTGAAATATATAAAACAAAGTCTCATACTCCCACTGAAAGCCATACTCCTAATTCTGTGTCTGGATAAAATCTCCCTGGTTACATATTCAGGGTCTAGGTTTAAAAACACTGAGCATGGTGGTATTTTCTAGATCATATCTGTCTGTAAGGCTTAAGGACCTTAGTGCCAGAGAAAGGTACCTACCAACACTTGGGATTAGTGGAATCCACAAATAAAACTCTTATTTCAACAAAATTATGCATGCCATATTTTCTTTTATTCTCAGATATGGTATGAAGAGTATCTAAATTGTGAGACCATTAACCTATGATATGGTAGAAATACATTCAGTTTCCTTCATGCCTGAGAGGAAATACACAGTTCTAACTATTACAACAGTGACTTAGCTACCAAGCTATAGATTGAAGAAATTTTATCTGAGGGGTTTATCCACCCCTCCTTTTAAAGTTATTTTACTATGAATAAAATCCTTCAAGATTTACTGCTCCACAAAGTGACACAGAGGGCATGTCCACACGAGCGCACACGTGCCTCTTGCCCTGCCTCAAACCCCTTTGGGGTGGGGCAACAGGCACGTGGGAGAACAAAAATGTTCCCCGCACTGCAAATTTGGCGGGGTCTAAAAAAAGGGAAGTACAAAAAAGTGGGGCAGGCAACCGGAGGCTGTATCCTCCAAAGAGATGCTCTGGCTGCCAAAGCATCTCTATGGTTGCCCCTTGCCCTGGTGCTGAAACACGCGGCCGGCCAGGCTCCGGTGCTGGTGAGTAAGGGGTTGGGGGGGGGGCTGAAGGAGGGGGCAGGGGACCATGGTGGGAACCCCTGATGGACCTGCCCACTCCCCCAGGCTCCACTCCCC
>NW_005842759.1:727198-744322 GCF_000455745.1 Alligator sinensis | reverse complement strand
AGCCACCCCAAGGCCCCTGACCCCTGCTGCAGCCAGCCCCTCCCCCCACCATTCTCCTGAGGACCCTGACCCCTGCCCTGGCTGGCCCTATCCCCTCAAGCCGCTCCAATCCATGCCCCCCACCCCATAGTTTAAAAAAACAAAAACAAAAAAACCCTGCACTTACTGGAATCTGGCTGCCTCTGGCTGACTGAGGCCCCGCCCACACAGTGCAGGGCAGGGTGACGGCCCCAGCCTGTACCCTGCTGCCCCCTCACTACCCTGTGCTGCCCCAGGGGGCTCTGCCAGGAGGCCCTAGAGCACCCCAACCCTGCTTCTAAGGTAAACAGAGGCTTTTTCCCCCATTTTTTCCTAGTTTTTTACTGTTTGTTTTTTTTAATTGATGGTGCCTGGGGTTGTGGGGGTAGCCATGGGGGCCTGGAGGTGCAAGTTGTGGGAGTGAGGCTGGGTGGGGCAGCCATTGGGGGAGCTGCAGCAGCTGGTGGGGGATGGGGCCAGGTGGGCAGCAATCAGGGGGCTGGAGTGGGGCATGTGGGCCTTGCAGAGGGGGTGATAGCCCCTGAATAGGCCATTTGGCCCCTGTTGGGGGTCTGAACCGGCTTTGGGGGTCTGAACCCCTTGTGTGGGGGACACACCCTCTTTTGGGGGGCTGAACCCCTTGTGTGGGGGCTAAACCTCTGTTGGGGGCCATAGCCCTTGTGTGGTGGACCAACCCCTTGTGTGTGGGCTGTCACTCTGTTGGAGGGCAGCAAAATATGTATTCATGAATTCATGAAACCTGTATTTGGAGTTTACTTCATTATATATAAAGCGACTTGCTTTAACATTGTAGATATATCAATAAAACATTGTTCAACTGATCGCTGTCTCTGTCTCACTGTCTGTCTATCTTTATAATGGTCTTTTGCTTGACTTGTGGAGAACATGGATTTGGGGGTATTTTAGAGAGTGATTTGGGGATTTTTTTTTATCAGGGATTTTTCAGTTTTCCAATAGGGAACACCAGAATTCCTGCTCAGGAGGCCAGTGGCAAGACCTTGCCTGCTCAGAACTGGTACCTTGGACCCATCTGACTGTGGCTGACCTCCTGGTCAAATAGGGACAGGAGGACATGCTTTGACAGTTCAAAGCAGGCCACCACACCCAGAACATCTTCCAGGTGATAGTTGCCCAGATGGCCGGGCAAGGGACACAAATGGCAGTAGTGCCACACAAAGGCCACCCCTGCAACCACAGACCACTGGCAGCTGGACCAGAGGGCCAGATGCCTCTACTGGCTCTGCAGTCCCCTTCTGAGTCTTGCAGATGCCCAGCAGGTCACAGCCAGGCAGCAGTCCTCACTGCCAGACTGCTGCAGTGGGTAGAGGGTGCAGGGAACTCTCAGGGCTGCTTCAGCAGTCCAGCTGGCATAAGGGGTAGTATCCCCAGGTACCAATTGGCTGGGCCCCAGAAGCTCCTGAGAGCTAGTAGCCCTGAGCTACTTGCCAGGGCAGCTTTTTATACTGCTGAGGACAGCACAGGTGATGGCCCTGGGCTCTAGCTCCCCCTGGCTGAAGATCCAGGCGGAGCCAGGCAGGGTTATTTTACCCCAAGTGGCAAAATTTGCTCCACAGCAAAGTGCATGTCCAAGCACGTGCGCTGAGGCAAAAAGCCCTGGCTCAAATTTGCACAGCTTCTACTTGAGCTGCTGAAGTGCATGTGCTTGCATGTGTGGATGCACCTAGAGTGGGTATGACTCTCCATAGTAGCTAAGGTAGTCACCTAGAAAATACAGGTTCCAGGGCCTGGTTATATATTTTATATGAAACACACATGGGATAAGCCATAAAGTCTTGTAGTAGAGACCCAAACTCTAGTCTTACGTCTCCTAACTTCAGAACAACTAAATTTGTGAGTCATGCTCCAGGTTTCTTTATTTCTTTTTTTGGTCCATTCATTTAAATATTGTATACAGTATATATTTCAGCTTTGAAAAAGAGCCCAAGCTTGAGGGCACATGCCTTGATAAGATGTCTAGTGACCATGAAAAGGTTCTAGCCTGGACCCCTGTTGTTCCATTCTCTTCATATTGTATCCCAAAGCAATTAAATGCAAGGGGTAGTGACTTAGATTCAAAACAAGCCCTTCATTCTCATTTCTTTGGATCTCATTAATCAAGACCTTCTTTCCTGGCAGTTGCCCATATTCAACAGGAGATATCAATTATCTCTCCCTCACCTCACCCTAACCTATAGTACATAAGTGGACTAAAAGGTGGGATGCAGAGGCATCAACTCTGGGCACCAACATGGGATCCAGAGGTGGTAGGAGTCTGCCACTACTAGCCTTCCACTGCCCACTCCAATAGAGACAGGCAGACCACACTATAGGATCAGCAAGCAGGGATTTTTTTTAAAGTCCCCAAATCAGGTATGAATTTTCCTCCATCCCTGCTCTTGACACTTCCTCCTCCCTCTGTGTGCTCACAGCACCTCTCTTCCAATATACTACTCTCACCCTCTTTACATATTCTTTTGGGTATAGGAAGGGGAGAGCCATCTACTGCTGCCACTGTCCCAGCCATTCCTGCCCCACTCCATCCAGGGCAGAGGGAAGAGGATGCACATGGTGTGGTGGGCTAGTAGGGGGTGCCCCTGCATTGAGCCACCCACCTCACTGCACCCGACCACCTTCCAGGCTCCAAGTGCTTCCCTGGGGGCGTCTTGTGTCTGGTTGATCCCCTTCTTGGAGCACACCCGCTAGCCTGGGGTAAAAATGGCCACCACCCAGGGCTGGGCTTGGTTCTGGCTCTGCATCCCCTGGATAACACAGGCCTAGTAGCCCTTAAGGGTACTTGACTCACTTCAAGCACTTGGGAGTGCTTTCCTCAGTCATAAGCACAAGTAGTGGTCTCCCTTAGTCAGCCAAATCAAGGGGACCCCAAGGCATAATCTAGACCCACTCCCAATAAGTCTCCCACACTAGGTACAAAGGAGAACTTTATTGGTTGCAAGGGGTAGAGTTGGAATAGGGTACAGGGTAGAGCAATATCAGAGAAATCCCATAGAGCAAACTGGCATGGCTGGGTAGCCTTTGATCACACATCTGAGTTACTGCAAGCTATATATCTAGTTAGATCTCAGGTAGCTTACTCATGAGTATCATCCAGAGGCAGGGGGAGATTTCCTCTGGAGGCAGGCAGTTCTTTGATCATGAGTTTTGAGAGAGAGAGCAAGTTTCAGATGGCCCAGCTCTTCTCTGTTTCTGAGTCTTCCTCATGGCTACTGCCTGCCTTCTCCTGAGCAGTCCTTAACTTATATAGCCCTTATGACCTCATTTACCTGGTCCAATGGAGGCCAGCACCTGTTGGCTGCCAGCCAACCAATCTGAAATGCATCACTAGTTGCTGGGCAGACTGGCAGTTCCTAGCTCCCCAGGTAGCCCAAGCCCCTCACCCAGGTATGTGATGCCAGTCACGTAGGCAGAGGGAGCAGGTTTCCCCCTGCCCTCAGGAATGTGTCCAGCTCAGGTTACCTAAAGAGATAGGGGAAGGTGTGTATCCTCTGCTGGGCCCATCCTAACCAAATTGTCACAGAGCTGAGTTTTTGGGGAGAAACAGAGGTGGCCTTCTGCCACACAGGGAGCCAGGCTTGGCTGGGAACAGCGCTGGCACTGGGTGAGCTGCCACTCCCTGCACCTGATCATGGGCCAGTGATATTGATCCAATCCAGCCTTCCATCTCTAAAGTAGTATGTTAGCCACCAAAATCTAGGAGAGAAGTAAGATTTCAGACACACCTCAACTCAACATTGCCTGTTGGGTAGTTTGCACATCTCTCCATTCAGTGTGCTGGATATTTTGAATCCTGTTCCTATACTCTTAAATTCTCCCATTTGCCATACAGGAGGCTTAGGCACCTAACTTGGGTTTGTGAAATCAATTCCTAGTGCAAGAATTAGTTATGATAACTCTGTCTCTTTGTGGATCTGGGTCTAGGTGGTTCATTTCTTCCTCACTTAGGTATTTCACTCCTTTTTTTGGATCTGGACTCTGATCCAGTCCCTCTTTTGCTGAATCTCATTGCCATAGAAAAACACACTCCCTTTGTTTTGAGAGTGACCCATGAACTACATACGTTGTACACTTCTCTGACTTGTCCTAAGTACAGTAACAATAAGAACATAGAAAAATTCAAGCATAAGTGAGAAAGCAGACTATGTGGAAATGTAGATTAGTCCCATAATTTCAGGAGACGCAGCTAACAATAGCTGTTCTTTAAGCCTATATCAGTTCCTCATTATTTACAGTAAATTAAAATTAGAATTTTTAATCTGAAATAGGAATGCCAATAGATATATGTGCCCCAAAATATAAAGGTATGAACTGCAATCCATTTATTTATTTCACTAATATATATTTAGAAAATCCCTTGGGGACTCAAAACCCAATGACTTTCAATGGGAATTAAGTCACTTTAGCCTTTTTAGTTTTGAAACACGAATATTTGTTCACAAGTGCTAAATTCATAGTAAAGAATGAATGTATAGTCTTTTACACTAGGCTATTGCCCTGTCAGGGTTGAGAAAAATAGCTACGGTTTTATTTAAAAATGATGGCAAAAGAGCATGATGTAAATTATCCACATCATCCTAAGTGAAGCTTGCTTTTTTAATTCAATAAATACAATACAGCATTTTCCAAGGAATCAGCAAGTTTCCTTCTTGAGTTGTTTGAAAAAAAGACTTTTAATTCAGAGACCATCTAGCAAAATCTTGCTTAGCTGTGAAAATAAACCCAAGGATGCTCTGCCAAGCATTACAACAAACTAGCTAAATCATTGACTAAATCCACAACAAAAAGACTTCTAAATGGAAGACGATATGGGCTGGAAACCTTTCCTGACTAGCTGAAATAGCAGCAGGGCAGGGACAAATAGATAAAAGAATAGGTTTCCAAGAAAGACACTCTATTCCACAGAAGCCGAGCAGTGAGGACATCACGTTATTCAATTTATAATGACAGGTTTTACAATATGCCCCTAGTACTTTCTTTCCAAATATTTCATTTTGCATTGGAACATTGCTTAAAAATATGAAAATATGTCTAAAATTACTTTTCTGCCATTCCATCATTCAGGCTAATTCAGAGGCCACTCAAAATGAGGGGATTTAAAGCGAAATAACCACTGCTTTACCCAGGCGTGGAACTCGCTTGTGTTTGTGGTTTTATGTCAGAAATGCAATATTGAAATGTTGTGTTTTATAGGTTCACTTTGACCAGAAAGTACAACAATAAAGACACATGCAGGAACTTTTAACCTGATTTCTTTGTTGCTCCCCATATAGAAATGGATCCTCTAGGCAGCTTCATCCTGCTTCTCTCCACTACTTAAATTAGAAACATGAGCAAGTCAGGAAAATTTTCTTTTCCCTAACATCTCCACTTTCTCTTTGATGTCTTATCAGTACCTTTGCTGAGGTAAAAGATTAACAGATTTTACTATTGAGTTAGCATTATGATTATGATCATCATTATTGCCATCATCTTGTGTGTACTGATATTTGCTAGGTAGCTTAACAAAACAAGAAAAAATACTTCCATGAGAGTTTAAAATCAAGTACCCCAATCCTGCAAAACTTAAAGCTCATGCTTAACTTTGCACATCATAAATAGCTGTATGCATCATGAGCATTATTAGCTACACTGGAAGTAATCACAGTATGTAAAAGTAGGTATCAGTAAGTCTTAGCAAGATCAGGGTCTAAATAAAAAAAGGACAAGGCAACTGAACAACTCAAGAACTGTGAATAAAAGACAAGGGTTATAATCAAAGGATGATGTGGTTGATAAGTGAATGACTTTTCATATGAATTTCGATATGTACTATGTAAAAACTACTTACTTTTGAATAGGTCACAGTCTACCTACTTTGGGTTTATCATCTTCAGATCTAAAAAAGGAAAATGCAAATAACAGCATATTTGTACTTGTGCATCCACCAATCACAAAGAGCAAGCTTAGAAAAATGCATGATGTAAACAAAAAGTATATTATGCATTATTTCAGATGCATATTCTATGGTAACAGAATGGATGACCATGCCCTGATAAATCAGGAATAAGCCCACTGAATTCAAGTGAGTCTTAGCAATTTAATACTTGTTTGCAAACTAAGAATTTGATTATGGTACTGGCCAAAAAGAAACTTGTAATTAAAGTCCATCTTGAGGTAATTTTGAGGTCAGATTCCAACCCACGTTAAAATCTCTCACTCGGGTCCCAAAAAGACAAATTTCAGAGATGTTCACTTTCACATTTGTGTTTCTACTCAATCTTGTGCAATCAACACACAAGGATGTGTTTATGGCAAGGCTATATCTTGTCCTTTTATCCATTTAGCAAAATTGACTGAAAAATATCATCTATCCTGTAAGTTAATGGAAGGTGAGGAAATAAAAACTAAATTTCTGAAAAAACAAAAGTATAATCAAAGAGATTCCCCCTTCCATAAAATTACCTTAGTTTGTGATTGCCTGGAATTGATCCAAAGTCCAATGAAATAAAGGGAACCTTTTTATAATTATCCACGTTTCAATCTTCCAACATTTTATCCCTGTGACTGTTCCAAATTTTGCTGGCCATATACACTGGGAATGGAAAAAAAATAAAATGTAGAAATAATTAAAATCTGGAAAGAATGATGAGTAAGAATTCTTATCTTAAAAAAAGGGAAACTTAAAAGAGGTCTTTCAAGTGCATCAAAAGTAGCTTTAAAAATGTGTCAACATCAGGAAGTGACAGAGGAAATTTAGATTGCTTTGGGTTCCTTATTTTGGATACTCAAAAAATAGAAGCATTAAGTATTTTACAGAGGGCTAACATCTGGCTTGTTGCAAAATACCTTTATTCAGGCAGACCTAATAGGTGTAAGGGGTAGTTATTAAAGGAAAGATTTATATACTCAGGATTAATTATTCTTCAGGCAGTACAATCCCAGCTGCTAACAATGCTAGAAGAGACGGAAGTAAGAAAGAAAGGACAGAAAAAGGCCAATGAAAGAAAAAGGATAAAAGGCAGGTAGCAAGACAGTGTGCCTAGAGTAAAGCATTATAGAAGAGCAGACAGTAAGAGTGAAGAAAGTTACTGCTGCATTATGTTAGTGGTCCCCAGTTGCAAAGGTCTTGCAATAGGCATTATGTGAGAAACCGTGAGGTGAGAAGAAATTTTTTCCTTAGTATTTCATAAACAGAACCACAGCTTGAGGAGAATTTTATGATGTCCCTTGTGCAAAGGGAGGATTGGCAACACATGAAGGGAAATGGCAATTGTCCTTTCAAGCAAATGAATGATGTAAAAAAGTGAACATTGTTAGGGTTCCAAAATGAAGAAATATATTGGGGTTTTTTTTGTTTTTTTTGGTTTTTTCTTTTTCCATTTCCCTTGTGCCATCCAGTGTTTCTTGCCTGCAGGGGAAAAAGAAGGAACATTGTGTCTCTGCCTCCAAATCCACTTCGCCTCACTGGGGAATGTCTCTCTCCATTTCAATCTTTCTGGTCTTCAGTTCTTTATTGAATGACTCAAGGAAACCAAACCAAGACACAGACTTCTAGAAGGAAAAAGAGATTCCCCAGAGCCAAACTTTAATGTATACTTCCACAGTAACAAACACACTAAATAAGTAACTAAAAAGCCAATGTAGAAATCAGAGACTATTGGTCTGGATTTTATGGCAAAAGAACAAGATATGATTTTCTTCCTTTGTGATGCCATGATTTTACATGCTGCCAGATCCTTCTCTTAAATTGCTCTCTAGCAGCTAGATGACCTCCACACTGCCTTCACCGGAGAAGAATAGCAAACACCAAGACTGTTTTTGTTTGTTTAGGATCCTGCCATGCTGCTTGTCTTCAGTATCAAAGCATACCCTTTTCAGAACAAACTTCTTTCAACATATTGTTTTTCCTTCCTAAGAGTCTGATTTTGTTCACATAACAACATCTCCACAAACCACGCATTGATTTATTGAAAGAACATATGTTTATAAAAATAAGGCTGCTGAGACAGCCCCAACATACACACAGGCTGACAACTGATACATTGATATAGATGTGTATCTACAAATGCATACTAATCACTGGGAAAAGACTTACTGCTAATTTAATTGGACTTTGCATTAATGCAATAGCCCATTCTTGAGTATCCTAGCTTTTCACTGTATGTAGGTAGAGTACCTAGCACAATGAGGGCCGACATCTGGGTGTGACTTCAAGGTCCTACTACAACATAAATAATAGCATTATAACAATAAGAGTAACAATTCCACAAATTAAACGATATGCAAAAATTCACAGGAAATCATTGTCATTGTCAGATTTAGTATTAAAACTCTGTAACTCTTGGTTTCAGTCCTGTAGGTAGAAAACTAAACTATGCCTCTTTCCATTCTTTCAGTTCAAGAAGTGCATAACAAAATAAAAAATAAATGTGGAAAGTATTACCAACAAACCCCTGAATCTATAAAGAGTAAACAGTTTGAAATATTTTTAAATGGTTAATGATTTCATGTTGTTTACATTATTATTTTATTTATCAATAGTATTCAATAGCCATTGTGATCAATCAAATACATTAAAAATGTTGGATATGTAAGTAGACATACCCATAGAGGAAATATTTCTTTTTCCTGAACTTTTTTCATTCCATAAATGTTGTTTACAATGTGGAACTAATTATTAAGAATTACATTAGAACACATAACTAAGTATTTCCATTATTCGAACATCTTTTGGAAGTTGGCAAACAATATATACTATATAATTTGCTATTCTTACTATTATTGTTCTTTACTGAACCAACTCTTGTTCACTGTATACTTACAAATATTTCACTGAAGTCATCATGAGAAAGATGAACATGATTCAGACCTCTTTCATTTTCACATTCATGCCCCAGAAGTTAAGATATCCGGTTTCTGGTTCTAACTGGTTTAAAAGCTCAGGATCAGCACTTATTCCTCTGTGGACATGATTCTGCAACCCTTTCTTGCACTAAATAATATTACTTATCTCAGTAATTTCACAGGGGATTACTCACATGATTAAATGCTACTTAGCATGAGTAAGGGTTGCAAAATTGGGTAGTTTATATGTCTATTTCAAAACGGCAAAGCACTAAGCACAAATTCCAATGAAAGGGAATACAAGCTTTGCTTATCTCGTGTTTACCTTCCATACACAGCTTTTTCCCCCCCAATTCCTTAAGTCTCTCAAGCACATAATAAATAGAGTTCCAGTGAGTATAAAACAGCTAGGTAAGCTGATGCTGTAGCTGTAACAAGTTTTTTTTTTTCTTTCTTTCTTTTTTTAAACGAATGCATCTTATTCTGGGTATTTCTAGCATGTAAACACTGCTACTAGAAATGACCACAGATGGGCTGTGTGGCTCTCTCACGATAATGCCACTGCTGTAGTTCCAATTTAGGAGATAAGTCAGACGTATAAGTGAAACCAACATGTAAAGAATGAAAAGAGTTCTATCATGTCTGTGACACATGGCATGGGTTTTTTTAAAAACATATGTAAGAGTTCAAGGCTATGTCCAAATCTATCTTGTAAGTGCTTCCACCTAGACACTGCAACTTTGGTATCTCATTCCAGAAGAGTGATCCAAATTGACAGGATGATGTGTCCAGTGCAATCTAGAGTACCTAGATGCCAAGCGGGGAGACAGACACATCTAGTTCGGTGAGGGCCAACATTTTGGCAGGCATATCACAAAATAGCCTTGTGCCCTCCCCAAGTAGCACTTTGGTCCCTTTTCCCTGCCCAATCTGCTGCTCTGTTTTCTACTACTTTCTCTGTATTCTCTGCACAATTTGCTGCTTTCCTTTCTGACTTCTGTCTTATCCACTTCTCTGCAGCCTGTCCCCTCCCAGGTCTGCCACATGCCACACACAGAGAGTGCCCATGTCACTTGTGGCACCTGTGCCACAAAGTAGCCATCTCTGATCCAGCCAATAGGAAATGATAGGTAAGGGATTTGATTTTCCTTGGAGTCTCAGTTTCTGACTTGAAGCTGAACACTAGATGCTTCTATCATCTTGGGATTCAGAGCATGAAAAAGGGCTGGTGTCTACCTATGGGTACCTGCAGATGTTACATTTAGATTGACTTAACCAGGGTTAGGTTGATCTAAATGCCCATCTGTGAAGACATTTGAGGAGTTTAAATCAGGCCAAAATAGAGGGCCCAATTTAAAAAGAAATCCAAAACTCTAGAATTATTGGTTCAGAGACATATTAGACCAACTAAGAAATCACAAAGAAATTATTTCTGCCATCTGACACCACCAGGGAAGGAATCCTGCCTTGTCTGCACATCAAAGAGCAATTCACAAAAACACTTTCATGGACCCAGAGGAACAGACTTCCACCTTCAGCTTCCTCTATGCAAAAGTGAAGTTTATATTATACCTATGGGGACTTTTTATCATCTTTAATTTTCCCTGAGCCTGAGGAAGGGTGCGTATGCCTGAAAGCTGGCAGAAAAGGATTTTTTTTATTTTTTTTTTGCGATTTCTTAGTTTGTCTAATAAAAGGTATCATCTCTGATCCAAGAGTTCTAGAGTTTTGCATTTCTTTTTGTCTCAGGCTAACACGACTATCAAATATATCCCTGGGCCCAATTTAAGGTTCAGATGACTAGGTGAACTAATTTCAATCAGGAATGGGTTACCCTGATCTATCGAGCATCTGTACATGTTCAGAGTACAGTCCCTCCTCCACCTACTGATCCTGACTGGGCTAATTTTAGCACCCCATCTCCCAGACAGATAACCCTCCCAATGGATCCATCAACCCCCTGTCAGACTTGCCAGCCCCCCTGATCCCACCTGTCCCCTTCATGCACGCACCACCCTCCCACAACCCCACGTGCCCCTCCCTCCATTCCAAGTTATTTATACCAAGTTTCTGGTGCAGGTTCCAGCACTGGCAAACATCTGCACATGCCACTCCCAATCTAAGATCATGTAGCTTAAAGTAAACTGCATGATTGTAGACTGGATGTGGCAAATATCTCCAGGTACCCTAAAAGGCATCAGAATTAACTTCAGTATAAAGCACACCATGCTTCATTAAATCTTAAAGAATACTAATGATACCCACTTTTTTCTCAATACCCTATTGGCAAGGCAGTAAGGTATCAGGTTGTAGGCTTTCAGTCTAAGGAGACCTAAATCCACTGTCCCACTTTCCAGGAAAATACCCTAAACACCACACTCTATGGACTCGGATAACTGACAGAATTGAAGAAGCTGGCCCCATGGGCAACCAAAAGTTCAAGTTCAAGGTGGAAGGAGATTAAGAAAAAGGGAACTGTGTTTTACCTAAGACAGTCACTAAATATAAAACAAAAACAGCCCTGGAAGCAGGAACAAGAATGCATGATGTTATCTTCCCAGGTAAATATCCTTTTTGGGCTACAGAGACACATTCCTTACCTGATTTCAGCAATTACATATATATTTTCAGTAGCAAACTGAATATGACAAACAGTGTGATATGTCCCTATCTAAAGAATCAAGAACTTAGGCAGATGTCATGTGCCCCTAACACCAATCTGAATTTCAACAGCATTTAGGTGGGAGTTTGGTGTACATGTAAATGATCTAAGGGCGTGCATTAACTGAAATCTAGGATACTTTTAGGCTAAAACAGAGATACATAACATATTTAGGCACCTAGTCAGATTTTTAACAACAGGAGTGGAGCTGATTTAGATTACTTTTTCTGACTTAGAATATATCTGTACCTCTGTTTTGGGGTGATTCATTATCAGATATCCCAAGTTATGCAACTATCCCTCCTCATTTACATGTATCTTGATAGCCTGTACTCATGAAGCAGCAAATGCAAGATAAATAGAATAGAATTCTATTTCACCCACTAGATGACCAAAGTGCAGTGTGCAACCAACTCTGAGTTAACTGAATAAAGTCTAATACCTCATCTAGGCAAGTAACTGTCCCTATTATAGAAAAAAAAGGGAGATCTCTGCACATCTCCATAGGGTGGTCCTATTCTTATAATGAAGGGAATAATAGACTGCTTTCTGCACCTTCCCCAGGAAATGGGTCAGAAGCTGCATTTGATTGTGCAGTAGGTGAAATATAATTTTGCTCACAGAGGCCAGTCTGATCCCTAGAAAAGCTTATATAGCAGTATAGATATACCTTTATCCACCTAAATTCCTCCTCGCTCCATTTAGATGCTTAAGGGCCAGTGTTCATCCCTGTCCAGAAGTACCAGGGACATGGTGTAGACTTGTGTGTCGATTCAAAGCTCCATACCCTTGTTTTTCGAAAGTGTTTCCTGAATTGCAGAGCAGTGATTAAATTCAGTGAATTTTGGGATGCTTATTTAAATAATAGAATTATGATGTATTAAAAATATTATGCCTCATTAATCAAGATAAACAGTCAGTGTAAATAAAAAATCCTGATAGAGTTTAAATGAACACATTTTAAATTTTAATAAGGAATAAATGTTTGGTATTATTTCTAACCATGTAGCAGTACAGTCTTTGAATTCTATTCTAGTGTGGCAGAAACAATTTTGGTACTAAAGTATGCCTTACTACTTTGCTGCCCTTTGAAATTATTAGAAATATATGCTTGACTTCAGCCAACATTAGCTGTGAACCTTTAATTCATACTAAATCTAGTTCATCCAAAAGCAGAATAAGTTTTTTGTATATGAACCCTCCACAGCTGTACCCAATACCCAGAGGACAGCAGTCTGTCAAGTTCTATAGGTTGGTTCTTTACCTCAAGCTGTAAAAACTCATGCTTTTAATGCAGGAGGTCTTTGACTCAATTTCTGGTGTCATTCAAGATGTCACCTAAGCACCTGAGATTTTTGGCTCTGCTCTTACATTTACCATCAAATCTCTGGTTCAGTTAAAAAAGGTTTTAGTTCAAAGTGTTGGCCTAATGTTCCTGTGGTCTTCAACAGGGAAAGAAAGAAAGTTTGTGAGATGCTTATCTGTGATAGGTCCTAAGTATTATTCCTGTCCTGTCAAAAGAGGTGTTTTAGATCCATCATTTTATGAAGTATTTCTGGTTTCTGTTGGAGGCATCAGTTTTCTTTCTTTCTGCTTTGATGAATAGTTCATCAAAAGATTACTTTTTTTTAGAAAGTTGATCTAGACTAATAAGCAACCTAAACAGTGCTTCATGTGTCATCTTCTTCAAAAGAACCAAGGCAAACACATCAGAATACAGATTTTGCTTCATCAATAAGTTTCTCAATACAATGGGAAAGGTTGGCATCTTTTTTATTGTCACACATTAGTGAATGAATATGCTTACTTTGGATATCTTCCCCAGGTCCATCATTTTATATGTACAAAACATTTTGGACATCTTAATTCTTCTTTCAGAATGTCACTGATTACAACTAAATGAACCTATGTTCTGGTTGGGAGGGGGTGGGGGGCGTCACCTGCTTTTGATATCTGTATTTTAACAACATTGCAGAGCTTCCACAATACTTTTCTTTTTGGAATATAGGATTTAATTGGTTATTTTTGTATGGACAACGTGCTTTCTGATTATGTTGTGCCTCTACCCATTCTAGTCATTCTGTTTAGTTGTATTTGAATCTTTTTAAATCTCAATCTAAGTATAAAATTACTTCTGATTTTTTTAAATGTTTTTAGAATCATTGTGATAAGCCAGTTATACTATGAGCTAAATCGCTTGTAAATTCTTCTTGAGAAACGTAAATGTTGTTTAACTCCAAAAGGTAAAATAAAAGCATAACATTTTAAATTATATTTATTCTTCTTGTTTTTTTTTCATTTGACTTGCATGCTAGAAACAGTTGTTGGACAGCTTCAAAACTTTGCAAGTGAGGGTACTGGGTTATGCCTGACCTGTGGCATGATGGTTAGAGTGATGTGCTGGGAAGTCAAACCTCCTGTGGGAAAGTGGGGAGTAGACCAGACTCTGGCTTTTCAGACTAGTACAATAGCCTTGAGGCAAAATCACCTCCTCTAACAACTGTGTTGTGTTAATTTGCTGTTAATAAATCAAGTAATCATTCACTACTTATTATACACTCAACTTGTAGTTATCCTTAAGACTTTCATTATATATTATCTATTCAAAAGATAATGAACGTGTAATTTTCAAAATCATAACAATATGAATTCAGGTTCCATAGTTACTGGGCATGTCTACATGTAAAATTAATGTAATGTATGTTTATTGCTCCTGGGCATTGCATCTTCAAATGTGCCCAGGACCACAGCATGTTGAGCTCGGTCAGAGCAGCCCCTCCTGGGGGGGAAGGAGGTCAGCCTCCAACCTGGCTCAGAGTGCTGTGGAGGGGCTGACTAGGTCATGAAGGTTTACAAGTGCTAGCCTATGACAGAGCTAATTAATTTACTGTGCTATAATAGGGCTGCACATGTAGATGTTGACACTTTACTGCAGAGCTAATTAGGGGACTGAAGTAAATGTTTCATGTAGATGCACCTACTGTCTCCCAATAACAGTACTTTCTCCAACTGGCATTTTAATGAATCTGTATCCAGAATTAATAGCCATAATCTTCTATGAATTTCCTTACATTCAATTACTCCTTTACTTCCCCAGACAATATTTAGGTTTGGAGTCATGTTGTAGATGTGATGGTCCCAGGAAAAGTGAGTGGCAAGGACTTTTTTGATGATAACTTTTATTCTCCCAATTATACAGTTGACTAATAATCTTAAACTAGGTCCCACAACAACAATGAAACAGGAAAAGAGCTTTTTTATGTCAGCTAGCTAAGTTTCTCTTGAAATGATTACTTTAATGTACTGAATAAGAAACAAGAATCCCTTTTTTTGGTGATATCTTATTGGCCCAACTACACAGTTGACTCCAGTCACTATGCTACAGTTCTATACCTGGACCAATAAAATACATCACAAAAGAAAAAAAAAAAACAAAAAACAAACAAACTAAAAACTTTCCTCTTGTATAATATCATTTAAGTAATCATTTCAAGAGAAGTTTACCCTGCAGCCATCAAGAAAATCTACTTATTATGGGATATAACCTAGAATTCTCTCAGGTTTTTACAGAAACCTCCTAATAAAGTCTACATTATTTTCCTCCATCTCTTACCATAAATAGTGAACAAACACACAACTTCCAATGATCGTTTTGTTCTTCAATATGAATTAGGTTTTGAAAATAAAATGAGGACATTCCCTTTTTACAAATAAACAAACTTCCTGGCCATTTTGGGGGGTCATCTATATGGAATTTTTGGGACTGAACACATACGTAGGAATTCAAATACTGAATATTTAAGCCTACACTCATAGATGACCAGGTACAGATATACCAACAACCACACTGAGAAGGAAAAAAGTTTTCATACAGCCTTTGTCCTCAGTATATAGATATATATATAGTGGTATTTCATTTTAATCACAGAAAAAATGTGGATTTTGAGTTACTTTTTTTAAATCTGAAAAATGTGTTTTGTTTTTTTTTAATCAGAGAAAACCAGGATCACTGACAGGCTCTATGGATAAGTGGAGTGCAGTGGACGTGATATACCTTGACTTAGACTTCTGTAAGATTTTGACACTGCCTACCATGACATTTTCATTAACAAGCTAAAGAAATACAGAATAGATTAAAGTACTATTACATGGATACAAAACTGGTGGTATCATCATGCACAATGATTAGTCACCAATGACTCAATGCTTAGTTGGGAGATGGTATCAAGTGAATTTCCTAAGTGGTCTGCCCTGGGCCCAGAATTATTTAACATCTTCATTAATGATTTGGACAAGGAGACTCATTGCACTAGCAAATTTGGGAATGACACCAAGTTGAGTGGAGTTACAGAAACTCTGGAAGGTAGGGTTAGGATCCAGAACAATGTGGATAAACTGCAGAAATATTCCACAACCAACCAGATGAAATTCAAGAAGAAAAAATGAAGAGTCCTTCACCTGAAATAGTATAATTGCATGCAGAAATAGAGACTGGGTAATGACTGGATAGGCTGCAGCACTACAGAGAAGAACCTCAGCATTAGAGTGGACAATTATCTGAGCAAAGATTGTTCTTCTGTTGCAAAAAACCCCCATCACCATATTGGGTTGTATTAACAAGAGTCTCGCTTGAAAATCAAGGCAAGTGATTGTTTCACTCTATTCAGCATTGGTGAGGCCTCATCTGAAATACAGTGTCCAGTTTTCAGACCCACGCTTCAAGAAAGATATCTTGAAGGGATCCTATGACCCCTGCTGACTTCCTGCCCCTGGGAAAGGGGCTGGACTCAATGATCTTCTGAGGTCCCTTCCAGCCCTAAAGTCTATGAATCTATACATCTATGAATATAAAACAATTGGAAACAGTTCAGCAGAGTGTGAAAAAGTGATTAGAGGCTTGGGAAGCATGACATGTGAAAAGGCTGAAAAATGTACATTATATAGTCTGGAGAAGAGGACTGAGGTGGCATTTGATAACAGTCTTCAAATACCTGAAAGGCAACTGCAAAAAAGATGGAGATGGCCTTTTCTCTGTGTCTGTAGCTGGCAGGACTAGAAGCACTGTACTCAAGCTTCAGTAGAGGAAATTTAGGGTGGCAATTAAGAACTTTTTGACTATGAGGGTGGTCAAGAATTGGACCAAGCTACCTAGAAATCATGGACTCTCTATCCCTGGAAATTATCAGGACTGGGTTAGACATACATTTGATAGGCTTAGGTAGGGATGATTCTGCCTTGAGTAGGGTGCTAGACTCCTGACATCTCTTCTAGCCCTGCTTTCTTTTGATCATATTCTTTGGTGAAATATTAAAATGTATCCTTTTAAGTATAACCACCACACAACTTTTTATATCTCTGCACACTAAGAACAACATTTCTTAAAACATCCTGTAATTTTACACAAATTTTTTTGGAGTGGTGCAATTTCTTGGTCTGAGTCTCAGGGAGATTCTATATCTACACCCTTCTTAATTGTGTTTATTCAGGATTGGGACTGTAATTATATTATGCAAGATAAAGTAGACTATACTATTTTTAGAGAGTGTTTAACAATATGGTAAAAGTGGATATATATGATGTACGGT
>NW_005842759.1:721989-727188 GCF_000455745.1 Alligator sinensis | reverse complement strand
CAGGAGAATGTTTTATTTGGGGGAGGAGAAACCTTTGGATGTACATTTATGACATTTTTATATTATATTAGTTAAGTAGGCTACCTTGGGCTTTTGATGGGAGCCTAATAAACTGAACTACATTTAATTAAAATGAGAGACTAAAATGTTATTTTATATTAGCAATATGATTGACAGTTTTCAATGGCAAAACCTACTGTCTCACACACTGCTGCTCTGTTAAATCGCTTTCATTTTTACTGTGGATTTATGTTTCAGTGATGAACCTCCCACTAACATTCTTTCCACATCATGCAAGATTTCCACAGGCTCCTATAATTATAGCTGTGGAATATCTCTTTGCAATAGTAAATCAGAAAGGATTATAGGAAGTTGTATGTGTTGCTGGGCTAGTGCTGTAGCTGATATTGTTTTCCAGGAATCTTTGCAAGATATGAAAGAATATTTCAAAGCTTATTCAGTCTTCCTGAGAACTATGGGCTCATTTGATGTATGTTGCCTTCTGACCAAACTTTGGGATTTATCCAGTTGTTGCTACAGACAGTATTCTGAAAGGTTTTCTGAAACAGTCATTGAGTTTTATCTCTTATCTACAATGCAGATAGAAAGACAAATACAAGAAAGAACAAAGTTATAAGGAAATGACATATGACAAAAAGATCATATTAGAATTCTTACTTTAGATATTGCACCTCCTTCAGAGTCCCACTTGCTCTTGTCTTCACACTGTCTTTTATTAAGTCATTGAATAAAAATGGAGAAACAAATTCTTTGTATGTTTTTGTTTGTTTGTTTGTTTTTCATTTGTGCATGCTTGCACCTCTTGGCTAATCTGCCAATACCTGAAGAAAAGAATGCTTAGACCATATACCCAGGCACATGAAATTAATATTTTCAAAACTTCTTGCTAATCTGTGTAATTATGATATGGTAGCAACATTAGATATTTGTCTTCTAATGAATTGTCTGAAAAGTATTATTTGAATTCTATATTTTTGTTGAATGATCTTGAAAGCAGTATGACTAAATCCACATTGTCTTTTAAAGGCTCCACCAAAATCAGCAAGGTTAACTCTATCATTGCAAAACATTTTTTGGAGAGGGTGGGAAATAGTGATGAAATACATTTTCAGTGTGTTTATGCTGCAGAAAACAACATTTAGATTTTTGTGTTTCATGTGACAGTCTAGAAGCCAGTGGACCAATCCTTTGCATAGAACTGAAAAAGATGCTGGATTTCATTCAAAACATTCTGGGACCAAGAGCAGGAATTATAGCCAAAGTGCATTCTGTGTGCATCTACATGTGCATTTGAGCATGACTAAATTTCATGTGCCTTAAGCTAATGCGCATTAAATGATTTTTGGCAGGTGTCTACATGTGCAGAGCCTTGGCAATGAAGTTAGTGCACTTGGCACTGAAACTAGTGTCAAGTCCCTGCAGCCCTGCCATGTGCCCTTAATAGCTGGGCAGACCCAGCACTAAAGTTAGTGCCAGGTTACATCTACATATGCATTAATGCATTTTAATGACTTCTGCCTAAATTTGATACCTGCGTTTGCAGGTATCAAATTTAAGTGCAGTTAGGCTAACTTCAACATTTTAATGCACATAAAGTGTACGCACATGTAGATGTATGCCCATAATGAGTATTAAATTAGGCTAATACGAATTAAAACATCTCATGTAGACGTAACCATAGAGTTGGAAGAAGTGATGTGTAGGTGGGAATGGTCTGAACTGCATGAAAACGAAAGATAAAAAAAATTAAAAATGGACCCTCTGCCATTGGAACAAACCAACAAAACCACTGGGTTCTGTATTCATAATAAATACTACACATCTACCATGCTTACAGAGTAGCTTTCTACAGTTTAGATGACCTAAATGAGGGACATCAAACTCACCCTACCCCCTGAGACAGATCTGGATTGTGAGGCTCCTCACAAGCAAAATATGAACATGGCACAGCCGGGGGTAAGCAAGAGGTGTCACAAACAGCAGCAGGGTTAGTATTACTGTTTCAGCACATCTATTACTTGTCTCGTTGCCACTGAAGGGGTCTCTAACAGGGCCCCATAGTAACAAAATCTGTGGTAGGTCTTGCCACCCACTCACTTTGTCCCCAAATGACCAATCCCACCAGGAGCCCTGAGGGCCAAAGGAAACAGTTCTGTGAGCTGAATATAACCTATGGGCTTCAGATTTGGCACCCCATATCTAAATTAAAAAATTGAAGATGTCAAAATGTATTTATCACTTGGCTGGATAACCAGAGATGTGAGTTTCATTATAATACTTCTTACCACCTTCCCATTGCCTTTCACAAAGACACCTCTTGGCTCATCATGCAAGATAACTGCCACAGAAATAAACAAATCACAGTCTCCTTTACAGAGAGACAGATGGCAACTTAATATTTTTATGGAGCCAGTCTTGATTTACTTGGGCCTATATGGTTAGTATGTGTTAACCTATGGCACAGTGCAAAGCCTATCAGTTTTCTTAGTCTTGGAATCCATGGGAAGAAAAACATTCAAGGTCAATGACAAAGTTCAAGTGTCTCTTTAGGAACAGCACATATCTGTCTTTTTGACTGGAATACAATCCTTACTGGGACACAGACAGAGGTAAATTTAAATAATTCACCTATTATGTGTTGGCCTCATCATCATTAGTCCTCTCACTATTCCTTTTAATCCTCTTTGTCTCATTCAGATCAATTCTGTATAGATTTAACTAGAATGAGTTGAAACATGAACGAGTATAAACTTAAATATTTTGATCAAGAATAATTGACATAATGTGAACATTTCATTTTTCATAAAAGAATTCCTGTTTGATCAATAAAAAATGTAATACCTAATGTTCACAATGTTTTAGAAAATGTTTTGATACAAATATTAGAAGAAAATATTGGAAAAGTATCAAGGAATTGAGTACAAAAAGTGGTCAATTATCTTTCCTTTGAAAACAACTTTGCAATTACCACTTTTTATTTCTCAGACGTCTTTCTCTGCTATGACTGGACATAAAGATAATTATAAAAAATGTTTCAGGGTTTAAAAACAGAATTCCTTTGCAAAACTATTATAGCTCATATTTTTGCTCATTTTTAAAATAAGAGGAACCAAAAAATTGAATCATCCACAAATGGGGAATCTGTATTATGGTTCCATTTTTTAAATGTGCTCCTGAGTTTGTAAATATCATAAGGGAAAATATATTTATTTAGCTACTGTATTTTCAGCTAGATTTTCATAAAGAATAAAAGCATTAGTATGTGGGTTTAATGCACTAAAAATTGGTTCAGTGATTTAGTAGTTACATGAGAATTTTCTGCCTAGCCTATTTTTAACATGGATTTATAAATCTCTCAGCAAGAGAGTTTACATAATGGAAACATTCCCCCACAGTTGAAAATATCTTCAAGAATAGAAGAATGATTCGGCTAGGAATAGAGTTATATGAAGACAGGGGCAGGGAGAGGAATAGAAGTGCAATCAAAAGAAGGATAATGCCCCCCCCCCCTCCAAAAAACAAAACCTTTGCAAACAGGGTTAAAAGAGAAATAGTGAGAGGACTAATGATGATGAGGTGCATGTTCCCAATGATCAGGAAATGTTCCCACTTTTACTAAAGGCAATAGCAAAAAATTCAATACACACTTCAGCAGGAGCAATATTTTGCCTCAGGAATAATAAATTCTTCAACAGGTATAAAAGTAAAATAAGGACAAATAATATATCCTTATGCCCAGGGGAAAAGGTTACATTTTTTTCAAGGTTATTATTTCTATAGTATTGCATGGATAGCAAGCATTTTACTAAAAAGCATTAAGAAATAATTTTCCTGGCTCATCTTTCTGAAATTAAACTACTATTATTTATAAAATTCTAAAAAGCAAGTGGATGACTTGAAGGCATATAAATAAGTACTGAGATGGTAGATTCTAAATCCACAAAGGTATTAGGCATCTACATACTGATTTTACTTAAAAGTAGACAAGTAACTGTTTTGAAAAATCTTACTAGATGTACATCTTCCTCATCAGAGATGTAACTTTTTTTTTACATCTAGCCTCTAGTTTTCAGTTTAGTTCAGGTTTTTTTTCTTTCAAAGTTTTGCCCAGATGAGTTATAAAAAAATTAATGTAGTGCAGAGGAATACAAGATTTATAAGCATAGTAAATCTTAAAAATTACCATTTCAGGTTAGTGTAATATAAGCCAATACTATAGCTCCTGGCACCACTGCTGAGAAAAATTACCAGTACCTAGAATCTACCTTACTTTTTCCTCGCTTATCAAATCTTAACTCCAGCCTTTAGTTAAATTTTGAATTATTTATTTGAAACTTGATGGAATCCACCCAAAAGTGTAAAAATCTGAATTGTAAATATTTCTACTAAAATAATTATTTGGGTTATTTTTTATACTGCATTATGACACAGAAGTGTAAGGGATAGTATAAGATAACATCGTTTGTCACTTCCATAGCTTCAATAATAATAAGGAATGTAATGAATATTTAAATGTTAATTTGTATGATGTCATTTGTGTAGCTTTGAAATGGATTTAAAAGACCTGTAAATCCTTTTCTTCCTTTTCATAGAATCATAGAAAATTAGGGTTGGGAGGGATATAAGGAGGTCGTCTAGTTCAACCCCCCGCTCAAAGCAGAACCATCTTCAACTATATTATTTCAACCAAGGCTTTGTCCAGATAGATCTTAAAAACCATCAAGGATAGAGGAGGCTCCACAACCTCTCTGGTTAACCTTTTGTCTGATTTAATTGTTTCTAACTCCTGGCTTTTTAGGCCCAAATTTTCTCTTATTCCTTAAAATATAAATCTAATAATATTCCAATATAACCTTATTTATGAATGTGTTAGGGTGGTGTTATACATTCAACTAAACACTGGCTGCATCCAGATGAGCAGGGGCATGCACTTGCAGCAGCACAAATTGCCTCAGTGCATGCCCCTGCACCTGCACTTCATTGCAGGACATGCTGTTCCACAACGTGTAAGCTACTCCCAGTTCTTCAGTAAGGGAGAGCTGGAGGCTGGGACCAGCCCAGCAGTCTTATCTGGTGGATGGCCCAGCCTCTGTTTGTGCTGGCACACACTTGTATTGCATGCTTCATGCTGCTTTCATATTCAGGTTTTTGTTTTGTTTTGTTTTGGGGTTTTGTTTT
>NW_005842759.1:637319-721979 GCF_000455745.1 Alligator sinensis | reverse complement strand
GGGGGGGGGGGGGGGTTTGGCAGGGGGTTGCTACCAGGAAAACCAGGTAGCAAATTTTGCTACCGGGCTATAAATTCGTATCATGGCACACATTTTAACATTCACCGCATGCAGTTTGTGATGTCACAAAGAGGTTTGTGGGGCCACAAACCACACTCCCGTGCTTGTCTGGATGCAGCCATTAAATACAGGTAAAACACATGAAGTGCTTGTTCAAGCAGTTTAATACGCTAGGTGCCACTGTAGTATTGCAAAGTCATTTTCTTTCAGGAGAGGGTTATCTCCTAACACAAGGGCTGTCAATCATGGGTACACATACACATACCCCTGAGGGCACTTAGAAAGGCCCTAGGGGGGTATGGGTGGGCAGGGATGAAGCAACACACTGCACAACTGCCTCCCAGGAGCAGGGCCAGTGGCGGGGCGAGGGCAGTGGTGCACCTCTGTGGGTCACACAGACACAAGTAGGACAGTCATTTGGTGGGGAGGAAGCTCACACATGGTGGCCGCCACTGCCACCCACCACCCTGTGCAGCTGCCGCTCTGTGTGGGGCCACCGCTACTCCCTCCCATTCCCAATCCATGTCTGGCCATGCGCCACCCCCACCCCCCGCTGCGTGTCCAGCCATGCACCACCCTCTCCTCCCCCACTCCACGTCCAGCCACCAGGAGTACATTTATTAAAAAGGTTGAAAATCCCTGCCCTAACATACATTAACTTTTAATTGGTCACTGAATCCCAATGATTTGCTGCAGTTGCAAGTCACCAGAGAGTTGTGATACAATAAAGTTACTGTGCTTTAGGGTGGTATCACATGTTCACATACAATAGAGTTGCTAATCAGCTGATTGTCAGTTCCAGCACCAGCACCACAAGAGAGTCTTAAACCAGCTCCGGTGCAGGTCTGGGGCTGGAACTTGCAATCACCTTCAGAGGAGTCTAAAACTGGCTCTGGTACAGTCATGGAGCTGAGACTGAAAATCAACAGATTGGTCTTAGCCTGGTGATGGTACTGGAGCCAGTTTGAGACTCTGGTGCAGCCCCAGTGCTGGGACTGACAATAAACTTTTTTTTCCCCCACTCTTAGCCCAGGGACCATACCAGAGCCTGTTCAAGACTCCTGTGTGGTTCTGGGGATGAGACCTAGAATTGGTGGATTGTGGGTCCTAGCTCTGGGACCACAAGTGATCATACTATCTCCTTTGAGTAGTCCCACATTAGCTCAAAATGTGTTACTTAATATGCTCTGAAGAGACTGCTCTTTGGTACGACAAAATAGGTTATAAGAGAACTTAACACATGTTTTCTTGTGTGAATTCATGAACACAAGCATTTTAAGTGCATTTAGCAAGTGCTAAGTGTCCCATGTGAACTGGTTCTAATCCTGAATAATTGGACTGCTCCACGCTGATGTCTTGATGAGGATAGATTTCATTAAAGGCTGCTGATCTTATCAAAGTTTCTTTCTTTCTTTTTTTTTTTCTTTCCTTTCTCCAGTCATTGGTACTTACAGAAACTCTCTCTCTCCCTCCCCCTTTAGATAGAGAGATGTTCTGGATACCCTTATGTGGATTAAAATGATGTTCACTTATGTTTTATTTATTATTTGATGATGTGTCTATAGATGTAATATGAAGGTTTCAATGAAATTAGTGAGGGAGGGTCATATTGCTCCTGATGCTCTGGACTCATGAGGGTCTGGTAGATAAACTTATATAATACTTATATAATAACTTATATAATACTTATATAATAGATGGCTTTGTGATTTCTCACTGCTTTCTGAGTACCTCTTCTCTCTGCCTGCCTGGAAAACTAACAGCAGAACACACTACAGGATACTGGAAATACATTCTACTATGAAGGTGTTTCTGTAGGAAGTCAGTGAGGTGCAGTTTATAAGTTAACTAGGAAACACATACTCAGATACAGAATAGAAATCAAACAGATTTGAGAGGGGAAAGCATTTTTAGATACCACTGCCACAGCAATTTTTCAACTTTTAGCTGAAGGAAACATTCAGTACTGGTACAAAAAGCCACAAGTAGGTGTTGTTTACTCAGTTTTGCAAATTTTAGCCATATCACCTAAAAAAAGGGGGGGGGGGGTATTTTAGTGGTTCCTTGTGCTTTTTCATTGTCCATTTCATCCAGCTGAATCAATCTGAGGGACCAAACTGAATTCTAAAGAAAAAAGCTTTGACATTTTAAAAATGTTCTAACTTTACCAATAACAATGCTACCAATGTTATTTTTCATCCAGCCATTGCCACCTCTTATGGATCTCCAAAGAACTGCTGAAATTCTCTTCATCTTGGAACTGATAAAATTGAACCTATTCATCAGTTACAGGAGTCACAAACTAGGATGCGATACAGGCAACGACTTTATTGTGACCTTGCTTTCTTTGGTGTTCAGACAGAGGTGCTACAGATCCAAAATACAAAGATTTTGCAGGTCATTCTCAGGCAAATTCCAGGCTCCATAAGAGAACTAAGTTGCTATTTACGCTGTTCCTAAAAAGAAAAAAATGGATGTTACATCTAGCAGTATGAACAAAATTTAGCTAAGAATTATCCCCGAGAATTAACCAGGAATTAACCCAATCTATAACAATATAATATGTTATCAGTGTTTTTATCAATGTACAAATGCTGAAGTAGTTTTAATAAATACACGTTTTTTTTCAGGGATGGTATTTCTCAATTACTTTGGTTGAAACTGTTTTACTCTATATATAAATACTGAAATACTCACTGGGCGAGTGGGTAAAAACAGTGCAAATCTTTATAACCTAATGACTGGGCTATTTATCTGTGAAAGGTGAGGCTTAGATTCCAGTCCCTGCTCCAAAAAATATTTCATTTATACAAAGTGAAAACAGCTTCCATAGGCAGGACAGGGTGGCACCTTTGAGACCGAGTGGTTCAGGGGGCAATGAGCTTTCATAGGTGTCAGCCTAGTACTTTGTCTCTTCAAAGGGGTATGTTATAAGTAGGGATCTACCTAGATTGTACCAGGAGTATGCTGCACAATGACTCCTTCATTTTTTCTCTTGTGTCGTGTGCACATCACCACTGCTGATTGGCTGAGGGATCCTGGTGGCCTAACTACTCACCCCTCTCTCTTGATCAGCCAGGAGGCAAAGCCACAGTTTTAAATATGTCACAGATTTTGCTTCCCAGCTAATCAGCAGCAAGCAACAGAGCCACTTAGGCCCCTTGGCCAATTGCAGCTTATTTAGAACTTTGTTTTTCTGCTTTCCAGCCAATTGGGAGCATCAAGGACATTGGGAGGGGGGACACAGCAATCACTGGCAGGGAGGGGCACATGGCAAAAAGAAAGATTAAAGGAGTCACTGTGCAGCGCACTTCCGGGATGATTAGGTAGGTACATTTAGAAAGGAGTGGCTCAGCAGCTATTACTGATAAAATAATGTCTAAGGATTTTTTTTTACCTTCTTCCTTTTACTTAACTGAAACTATTCACTCAATTTGTGAATACTTTTGGGCCAACCAAACTGTATATTTTGGGCCATAGCCTATTCCAGGGGTCAGCAACCTTTATGGCTATAGACCTGAATGACCTGCCCTGGGTCAGAGATGGGAGGGTATTAGCCCCAGGCCAGTGATGGCACTTGTCTCTGCAGCCCACAAAAAGAGCATCCTCAATCAAAACACTTCAGCACAACCTGCCATCTATGAGCCAGATTCAATGGTACCATGGGTCAAATCCAAACCATGGACCATACATTGCTGAGCCATGGACTATTCAGTAAAAATAATCCTGGGTTCTGCTCAGTAAAGTGCATTTAGGAGTAGTATCAGTCCTTTAAGATAGTGAGCACACACAAATAGCTGAGTAACCTCAGCTCTCATTAACTATTGGTACACTAAACCACACATCACCTCCCTTTGATACCACAAAGGACTGAACTTTAGTGGTTCCACAGATTACACCTTTAATTAATCACAGCATCTCACATATTTTAAATGCTTACTCCTTCCATTTCTGGAAGGCGTGAAGCATTCTGCTTTGGTAAAGGAAGCTCTCCTCCTCCCATCAGAACAAAGATTCATTCAATAAAGGAACAGCATGCTCAACTACTGTGATTTTTTTCTTTTTTTAATAAAGAAATGCAAGGATTAATTGTGCTTGAAAATTAATATACTCAGTTTAATACACTATATAGAGATTTTCTAAGGAAGGGAAAAGATTGTAATAATTTTATGAGTGCCTTCTTATTGTCTGTCATATATACACATAGTCTTTAGGCTGCACCTCTACTGTACCTTCTGCATGTCTTTACACTAGCACAAATAACTACCTGTATCTACACACAGTGTTCACCAAAATTATTCATAGTGGGCACATCTACATGAGATGCTTAACTTTGTATTATCATAGTTTGCTGTGAAGTAAGCATGTCCATCTACATGTGCACATGCCTACTTCGCAGTAAAACTTCCCTAATACTGAGTAAATTTGCTAACTGCAAATGCAAGTAGCAAATTTACTTGGCATTAGTCATGGTGCCATAGCTCTGCAATCATGGAGCAGGGGCTGGGAACAAGCTCCCCAGCCCACACTCCACAAATGAAATTGTGATCATGGAGTAGGGGCTGGGAGGTCCTTGCACAGGTCCGGTTCTCCGCCCAGCCTGGAGCTGGCTGGGACCTGGCCCTGACTGGGACAGGGCTCGGAAAGAGCTGCAGGGGTGGGGTAGGTCCCAGCCCCCAACTCAGTGAAGTCATTTGATCCACAATATAATATACTCAATATCACTTAGACACAACACTCTGACACAATATATTAATGAATCATATTGAATACAGAAGTAATAATTTGTGCATTTGCAACATATAGGATATAGAACATAGGATCTTTGAAAACTCTTGGCGCTCTGGTGTAGTGCCCGAAGACTGGAAGAAGGCCAATGTGGTGCCTATCTTCAAAAAAGGGAGGAAAGTGGATCCGGCTAACTATAGGCCCATCAGCCTGACTTCTATCCCGGGGAAGATCTTAGAAAAGTTTATTAAAGAGGCCATCCTTAATGGACTGGCTGACGCCAACATCTTAAGGGATAGCCAGCACGGGTTTGTTGCGGGTAGGTCTTGCTTGACCAATCTCATTTCCTTCTATGACCAGGTGACCTATCACCTGGACAAGGGAGAAGAGATTGATGTCATATATCTTGACTTCAAAAAAGCCTTCCATCTGGTGTCCCATGATCGCCTCTTGGAGAAACTGGCCAATTGTCGCCTTGGTTCCTCCACGATCCACTGGCTGGAAAATTGGCTCCGGGGTTGGACCCAGAGGGTAGTAATCGATGGAAGTCACTCATCGTGGTGTCCTGTGACCAGTGGGGTCCCCCAAGGCTCTGTCCTTGGACCCATACTGTTCAACATCTTCATTAATGATGTGGACACTGGAGTCAGAAGCGGACTGGCCAAGTTCGCCGATGACACCAAACTTTGGGGCAAAGCATCCACACCAGAAGACAGGCAGGTTATCCAGGCTGACCTGGACAGGCTCAGCAAGTGGGCGGACGAGAATCTGATGGTGTTCAACGCCGATAAATGCAAGGTTCTCCACCTTGGGAAAAAAAACCCGCAGCATCCTTATAGGCTCTGCAGTGCTATGTTGGCTAGCACTATGGAAGAAAGAGACTTGGGGGTCATCATTGACCACAAGATGAACATGAGCCTGCAATGCGATGCGGCGGCTAGTAAAGCGACCAAAATGCTGGCTTGCATCCATAGATGCTTCTCAAGCAAATCCCGGGACGTCATTCTCCCCCTGTACTCGGCCTTAGTGAGGCCGCAGCTGGAGTACTGTGTCCAGTTTTGGGCTCCACAATTCAAAAAGGATGTGGAGAAGCTTGAGAGAGTCCAGAGAAGAGCCACGCGCATGATCAGAGGTCAGGGAAGCAGACCCTACGATGACAGGCTGAGAGCCCTGGGGCTCTTTAGCCTGAAAAAGCGCAGGCTCAGGGGTGATCTGATGGCCACCTACAAGTTTATCAGGGGTGACCACCAGTATCTGGGGGAATGTTTGTTCACCAGAGCGCCCCAAGGGATGACGAGGTCAAATGGTCACAAACTACTTCAAGATCGTTTCAGGCTGGACATAAGGTAGAATTTCTTTACTGTCCGAGCCCCCAAGGTCTGGAACAGCCTGCCACCGGAGGTGGTTCAAGCGCCTTCATTGAACACCTTCAAGATGAAACTGGATGCTCATCTTGCTGGGATCCTATGACCCCAGCTGATTTCCTGCCCTTTGGGCAGGGGGCTGGACTCGATGATCTTCCAAGGTCCCTTCCAGCCCTAATGTCTATGAAATCTATGAAATATTGCACTATTATACTCTTGCCATGATATTTATTGTTATTTAAATGTTATCACCTGTCACTCATTGAGATTACTTGGTTGACATTATGCAGTGTCATAGATCTTACCCAGTGTGAAGGAGGTGACATAGTTTACAGCTTTTACAATCATTTCCTGAATATAGAAATTTTACTAACTTCTCTTGAGCCATTAGGGGATCCTTGTTCAAAAGTAGGAATGTCAGTCTTCATTGCACTTTGATAGCAAGAATGTCAATGAATCCCCCTCACAAGTGCTAATAGGTCATTGTCCATAGAGGGAAATGCAAAGATATTTTCAATTCCAAAGAAGTTTACAGTGCAGATGCTGAGAAAAATTATATGGTGTTCCTGTCTAAGTGTATCTATAAATCCTCACCTTTTATTAGTCCTCCTTTGAAATGATATGCAGCATGACTGGAACACGATAATCATTTGTGCTAAAAGTCCATTAGCATTGCTGATAGCAGCTTTTTACCCTATAACTTTTGTGAAAATAGCAACTTTTGTAAAAATAGCAAAATATTATTTTGAACACGGGAAAGCTATGAACCACAATTTATAAAACTGTTTGCCTAAAGTTAAGTCTGCAAATATGCTGAGGATTTAATAACAGGAATATCTGGGAGTTTAGCATTTTGAAAATCAGGTCACTAATTTAGGTATCTAAAAATGGACTTAAAAGACTAAGTTCAAACACTGATATTGAAAAATCTTTTTCTTTATCATTTAAAAATGAAATTATTTTAAACCGAAATGTTTTACAGTATGATCTAATAATGGATGGTCATGAAACTTCTTGTAATATGTATGGATTTGTTCAGGCTAAAGTCAATAAAACAATTTGTCAAAATAGCTTTAAAACAGATTAGCTCAATTAAGAGAGTAATAAAATAATGAAGGAAATTTTTGATTTTAAGGAGCTTTTGTTAGGGAAAGGCAGTCTAATTGTCATAATTGGTTATGTTGTTACTATATTTACTTGAACATAAGACAACCCTCCCCCCAATAATTAGATTCTACATATGGAAATTTATAAATTTGTTATAATTTGCCAGGTATATAATCTAATTATTGGAAATTATTGGAGGTTTTCCTTGGATTTGTCCTCCTTCCACTGCTACACAAAGGAAAATAAATCTGGGGGGTTGGATCAGGAGGCCACCCTGCCTTCTTCCCCACCCCCCGAGCTGCTTCACCCTGCAACCCATTCCCACCCTACCTCCTCAAACTCACCCCTTGCCCTGCTCGCCCTGAGCACATGGAAGTTATGAGCAAATTTGAAAACACAGACTTTGAAAAAAGATATACCTGTATTGGTACCTATAAACCTCATTCACCCAGAACTGATGCATTTTACTTTTTTTTAATCACTACAAGTTTTAGCACAGGTACTATAAACAAACTTTTAAGCAACCCACTACCTACTTACATCTAGTACAAACTATGCATAATTAGGATCCACTGGAATTCATGCCAGAACTGCACTGTGCAGCAGGCCCTTTCATCTTGTAGTTTGCCCTGCTCATCCCTGATCAGTGGGGAGGTGAAAACTGTGGTTTTAAACATGCCGTGGTTTTTGCCTCCTGATGATGATTGGCAGAGGGGCTCTGTTGTCCCTGCCACTTGCTACTGAAAGAGGGGCCAACAGAGGGATTATGGGTGAACTGTTTGGGGCCCTTTTTGGTATTTTTTGCCAGACATTTAAGGCTGGTGAAGAAACATGAATAATTGCAAATGGGAAAAAGAGGCACAACTCCACTGTGGGAGTAAAGAGGAAGTGAAACTAGATTAAAAGTAGTGGCTAACCATGACTTGAAAAACAGTAGACCCTGAGGAGGACTGAGGGCAATGGGTATTATCATATATCTTATTCAGATTGTCTGTACTAACCTAGTCTTGTGGTACGGTTATGTATGGTCAGTATTGGCTGCATTTAATGAACTTGATAATTGGCTTTCATTACTAAGCACGTGCTGTCTTTGGCAACTGTTTACTGACAGATAATGAGTTTTCCTTGTTTGTGAATATAAGAAGCTTTTTTTCCCCATGCTGATGGGTGGAAAAATCCTTGTCTTATACTTAAGTAAATATGGCATCAATCCTATTTATTTCTTCCTTCAATTACCTCAAATATAGTAATTATTTAATAAGTAATTATTTAGTAAGTGAAAGTAACTAAAGAAATTGCACACACATACACACACACAAGGAAGAAAGGAAACGTTGTGAGGAGTAAATATAAATCTAAAGCTAGAAATTGAAGAATGGTGATAAGCAGGGATCCTGGTTTTCTCTGATAAAAAAATCCCCTTCCGTTTTTTCTGTAAAAAAAAAACCCCAAAAAGGGGGGGGGGGGGGGCAATAATCCAAAATCCAGATTTTTCTGTGATCAAAATGAAACACCAATCTATACATTAGGGCTGTGTAAAATTTCAACAGGTGTTTTGTTTCAAAGCTATTTTGACATGTTTTGAGCTAGAAACAGTGAAATTGAAATGAAACAAAAGGGTTTGAAACAGCTTCAAAATGAAATGAGGGCACTCAAAACATTTCAAAACTTTTTAAATGTTTTGAGTTTCGAAGCTGCCCAGTGGCAGGAGGCAGCAGGAGAGCCAGTGGTGGAGTTGCTTTGAGTGCAGTCCTGGCCAGTGGCTCTCCATTGCCTCCTGCCACCAAGCTCAGTTCCATGGGGATGTGGATCCTTCTGCTGCCAGGCTGTGCTTGCTGGGGCTGCACTCTAAGCTGCTCTGCCACTGGCTCTTCCGCCACTGGGATGAGCTCCATGGGACTGGCAGAGCTGCTTGGAGCCCAGCCCTGGCTCTGATTGTAGCCCTGGTGAGCACAGCCTGGTGCCTGAAAGCTCCACACCCCATGGACCTAAGCCTGGTGGTAGGAGGTGGCAAAGAGCCACTGGCCAGGGCTGCACAAGAAATGACAAAGTTATAGGCATTTTCATGATTGCCCATTATAGCCTATGGGCGAAGCATCAATACGCGTCGGAACAGTGTAACAGTTTTGATTAAACAAAATGGGACAGTGCTTCGAAATGAAACAAAATTATGAAACAAACACTGTCCCTTCAAAACACTGAAATGGAAGTCAAAACAAAATGGTGCTTTCTCACGCAGCCTTAATATAAATATCTATATATTAATGTTGTTTCATTTTAATCATGGAGAAATGTAGATTTTGGGTTACTTTTTTTAACCCAAAAATTGGAGTTTTTTTCAGTCAGAGAAAACTAGGATCCCTTGTGATACAAGATGCAAAAGGACATGAGAAGAAGATCTAGAAGACTAAGAATGACAAAAGAAAGGTTGTATTTAGTACAAAAAGTTATTATAGCAATGACATTGATTTGTTACCTAGCAGAAGTGGTAGATATTTCAATAAAAAGGTAGAACAGGCAGAAGTGCTCAATAAATAGTTATGTTCTGTAGAAAGACAGGTGTATTCTTGTCATAAGATGGTGATGATGATAGTGATGATGGTGATGATGAAATGCTTTCCATTCAGGCAGTATGTACAATGAAATTGTTAGCGTAAAGGGTCAGTAATTCAAAATAGATTGTTTAAATCCATATGTTTCAGCAACTGGTACAGGGTCAGGAAGCCCAACTAACTTTGGCTTGGGTCACCTTTGGTCTTGACTCAAACCCAATGAACTGGAGGAAAACTAACAACATTTACAAATCTCACAAGGAGTTGGGAGAAAAGCACAGGGCATCTCAATGATATAAAATGACCTGGACTGCTTATTAAACTGGGGCCAAGCAAACAATAATAGAGATAAAAGTGAAGTTGTGCATCTAGAAACAAAGAATGAAGGCTACATGTGCAATATGAAAGGCTGTCCTGTGAAGTATTGACTTTAAAAAGGGCTTGCATATCAGCTGAATAACTGGTCCCAGTGTAACTCAGTTTCAAAAAAGTAGAATAGGATCTTTAGATGTATACAAATTGGGTTATGCCAAGCAGGACTATTGGCATTATATTGCCCCTGGATTTGCCACTGATGTGACTGCTGCCAGAATCTGGTGCCCAGTTCTAGCCTCCAGAGTTCAAGGTGGATGTTGATAAATTGGAGAGAAGAGCTACAAGAATAATTAAAAGACTGGAAATGTCTTATAGTGATAGGCTCAAGGACCTTACAAGGCAACTTTATCAAACAGAAGGCTAAGTGACTCTTGGGTCGGCACCAGTTTAGGTCTAGGGACTCAGTGGCCAGGTGCCTGGCTGTACTGAACTGTGGTTAACACTTTGACTTGCCTTCATCTTGCCACGGACTTACCTGACTCTTCTGCCATGTCTTCATGTTTTATAATATATTGGAGCAGGAGATGTCTGACTTCCACCATGGACCAAGTGTGTGTCCAGATAGATACTTCTGGGGCTCCAACCTCCCCAGCACCCTGTCCTAGTGCCACCCTGTTGTTACCCCACAGCTTATGCCCTTAAATATTAATGGGCACCTTGTCTTTGTTCTTTGCTTATTCTATAGGTTCATGAGTGTCTTAACTGAACAAATCAATGAAAACTAACTAAAGTATTCCAGGACTTTCTTTCAGGCCATGTAAGTCTCCCCATCTTGGGCAAAAGGGCAGGACACCACTACTTTCTTCAGTATGGCCCACCTTCTTAGACTTGACCCAAAAGATGAACCCCTTCTGGGGGGCTCCGCTGCCTCAAGTCTGATGTCTGTCAGATCTAGACTTAAGGCACTTTAGTCTGTGAGGCAGACTTTACTCAGGGCCTTTCCTGGACACTGCCCATGCGTCATGTATCTGGCCCTTGACCAAATGAGCTTTTTCTTCGCGCTTCTCTTTCTTTTTTTTCCAGGGTCAGGAACAGCCTGGCTGCTGCTCAGATGGACCCCCTCTGGTCTTCCATAGAGAACTAAATAAATAACAAAAAAAGAAGAAACAAATTAAACAGACCCGAGTCCAAGTATGGCTGCCTCACCTGTGGCCATATCATCTTCAGCGGCGCTTTCTGGCGCTCATGCTGCTACCTTTCTTGCAGTGCCTCCAGAGCCGATGCCTCCCAGCTCACCAGAGCTCTCCCAATATCTCACACCAGTCTACAACCAACTGTCCTCAGATCAGGGCCTCCCACCTCAAGTCCCAGTGTTTAGGACTCAATTCTCCGCTTTGGGGGCTATGCCATTTTTTCCCCTGGTTCCTCTGGGCCTCCAAGTCTCCGCCGATGCCCTGTGGCCACTCTAGTCACATGTAGAACCTGCTCTGGAAGTATGGCTTTTGATTTTTTCCTCTCCCTCGGTGTAGCAGTCTACTCTTGTGTTGGCTCGTCTCTCCCTACAGTAAGTTCAACAGGGTTTTCTTTGTTGCCTTCACATATTCTCCCCTTCAAGACACCACTAGGTGCCTTTTTTTTCAGTTCCCTGGCATCTTCCCGGAGGTCTTGAACTCACCCACTTGCGGGCTGTTCTTTTCTGACCATTCTTCCTTTGTACAGCAGTGGGACAAGAAGTCAGCTACCACATTTGCTCATCTGGGTCTGTATTCAATGTTAAAATGAAAGGGTTGGAGGGCTAATGCACAGTGGGTAATCCGGGCATTATCCATCTGTGAGGTTTTTAACCATTTTAGGGAAGCGTGGTCCATAATTAAAGTAAACTCCTGACCCAGCATGTAATGGCTGAAGTAGTCCACCCCCCATTTAATAGCTAAGCACTCCCTTTCTATGGTCGTGTACTTTTGCTCATGTGGATTTAATTTTCAGTTGGTGTAGGCTATCAGTCTGTCAATTCTGTTAGTCTCCTGTGATAATACAACTCCCACAGCTTTATTGGAGGCATTGCTCTGGAGAATTAAAGGACACATGAAGTTGGGATTCTGTCAAACTACATCATGGCACAGGACCCTTTTTGTTTCCTGAAAGGTCTGCAAGCATGACTCACCCCATTTTACTGGGCCATTACCTCTTCTCTTCAAAACGTCTGTCAAAAGCAATGTTACATCTGCAAAATGAGGGATGAACTGCCGATAATAACTAGCTAGCTCTAGGAAGGCCCTCATTTGTTTTCTGGTTTGGGGTGGTAGGTAATCCCTTATAGCCTCTATCCTGTCAGCTAGGGGCTGGATACAGCCTTGTCCCACTGAGAACCCTAGGTACTTATTTTTGGCCTTCCCTAATACGCACTTCACCAAGTTAGTGGTCAAACCAGCTAGTCACAATTCTTAGAGAACTGCGCATAGAGCCTTTAGATGTTAATCCCACTCATTTGTATAAATGATAATATCATCCAGGTAGGCAGCCATGTACCATTGATGAGGAGCTAGGACCCAATCAATGTACCTCTGAAATTTTGCTGCAGTACCATGTAGGCTGAACAGCATGCATTTAAACTCATGTAAGCCCCAAGGAGTGCCAAAAGCAGTTTTAGCTTTATCCTCTTTTCTGACTGGCACCTTCCAATAACCCTTGGTTAAGTCTAGGGTGGATATAAATTTAGCCTGGCCTACCCTCTCTAGCAGCATACTGACTTGCAGCATCAGAAAAGCATTGAATTAGATAGCATTTAATTTTCTGAAGCCCACACACAGGCATAGTCACTCGTCTTGCTTAGGTACGGCTACAAGGGGGCTCTTCTAGGGACTCTGTGATTCCATGATCACTCCTTGGGCCAGCATTTTATCTATTTCTGCTCGAATAAGATTGTATGGATGATAGGAATCCTCTTCCACTTCTCCCTTACTACTTTTCCTTCCAGGTTTATGATGCTGTGGCATATACCCTTTGCACAGCCAGGGTTGTGTCCAGAATGAAACACATGTCCAAGATTAAACACATCTTGGAATTCTTTTACCAAGTGTCCCAACTGTTCCTTTTGTCCTTCCATCAGCTGTGTCCTGAAGAGAACCTCTTTTGTGCCCCCCTCCCCCTCCCCCCCCCCATTTTGCCCTGTCTTTGTATGGTTCCCTCCAGTGATGGAGTTGACAAAAATCCCTCTGATTCCTGCCAAGGTTTCAACAAATCGACACGGTAAATTTGCTTTTCCTTTTTTGTGCCCCAGACGGAGCACTTCATAATCAGTGGGCCTGACTCTTCTAACCACTTCAAAGGGTCCCTGCCAGCAGGTCAGGAATTTGCTCATAGCACTGGGTAGAAGCACTAATACTATCTGCCCCACTTACAACTCCTGCACTTGTACCCCCTTGTTGTAATGAGTCTTTTGTTTTTCCTGAGCCTATCAGAGATTGTCTCAAGCCACCTCTATGACTATCTGTAGTCTGTTTCTTAGTTCCCACACATACTCTGCAGGTTGAGCCCTTTAAACTCACTTCTATCCCACCTTTCTCACACAATGCCTAGTAAACTCCGAGTGTGGTGTCCATGTAGTAGTTCAAATGGGGCAAATCCTAAAGGGGATTGAGGAGCTTCTCTCATGACAAACAGCAATGAAGATACTAATAGGTCCCATTTACAGAGTTCCTCCTGGACACACTGGCACAACAAGTTTTTAAGAATGCTGTTGAACCGTTCAACAAACCTGTTCATCTGAGGGTAATATATGGTTATGTGCAGGTGCCTGATTTTAAGTACCCTGCAAAGGCTATACATTACGTGAGACATGAAGATTGACCCCTGGTCCATAATTATCTCTTAAGGGATTCTGACCCTTGATACCCACTTGAGGAGTTCTTCTGCAACAAGATGCCCCATAATGGGATAGCACTGGGGAACCTTGTGGTGTAGTCTATTAGGACCAATATAAATTGATGGCCCACAGAATTTTTAGGTAGCGGTCTGACCACATCTAGTGCAATCCATGAAAAATGGTCCAACGCCACTGGCATAGGTTGTAGTGGGGCCCAGGAGATTTCCTGAGGCTGACCTTCTAGCAGTTGGGGCAGGCCCGACAAAAAGTCTCTACCTGCTCATACAGATGTGGCCAAAAACACCACTGGGTCAACCTAGCTTCTGTTTTTGCCTGACCCAAATGCCCCCCCCAATGGATTTTTGTGCACCAACATCAATAGGGGAGCTCAATATGAGTGGGGAATCAAAAGCTGAGGTACTTCTTATCCTTCTTGCTTTCCTGGCTTGATTCTATAAAGCAGACCCTTTCTAAGTTCATATCGGGGGAGTGCCACACACTGGTCAGGGCAGATTATTTGTTCATCTTGCTTGGTCAGCTCTGTCTGGATGATGGTTCTCTGGCTTGTGCCTCCCAGAAGTGAGTGCTGCTGGCCAGGCTCTCGAGGTCAAATTTCACTGTGTCATCAGTGTCTGATTCTTCCACCATGAGACCTAGGATGTCTTTGGAATAAGCCCTCACTATATCCAGGATGTTGTAAATTTTGGTCCACTTGTGGCCCAACACCATCAGGTAAGGCAAATCTTCAGCTAGGCCAACAGGCATCTCCCTGGCCATGCTAACTACCTTTACCCAATATCTTCTTCGAGAATATGTAGAAGGTTGTCCGTGCATACAAACCATTCAGACCGATGTGGCATCTGGGGCCAGTTATGAGGGACTAAATCCATCTGGGCGCAACCTGTATTGATGACAGCTTGTATCTTCTTTCCCCTGACAGTGGTCCAAACCTTGGGTTTTTCCTTCTTCTCTTCCAGTTGGTTTTCCCTATGCTGAATTCCATCAGTTCAACGGAGCCATTATCTCTGTTATCATTCCTATGTACCCTAGTTTCAAAATGTGAATACCATAAGCAAGGGGCCAGGCAGTGGTTACTCAAACAGTCCCAGAATGTGTGTCCCCTCCTTCCACCCCAGAAACATATAATTGTGGCTCCATGTGTCTGGTGGGTATCTCTCATTTCTTTCTCTCCTTTTCAATTGGTTTCTCATGGATTAGAGTTCAGACCTATCTTCAGACCCCTCTCCCTGTTATTCTCCCCTTGGGCACTGTCAAAGTACCATCCAGCTGCAGGGCCTCGGCCAAGGACTTTGAATGGTGGCACCTCACCCACCACTGTGTACTTTCTTCCAGATTGAGGTGGAGGTGTTCCAATAGGATCTGGTCACAGATATCAGCCTTGGACACTTCTAGTGGTTTTGACCACTTGTCAAGCAGGTCCACCAGGCACTGGAGCAGGACCCTTGGAGACTTGTGTTCCTTCCTCTTTGTTGTAAAGGACTGGCAGTATCTCTCTGGGTTATCTAATCAGTATAAAATGTCTTTTTTTACTTGTCATAATCCAACATATCTAGGTGGGACACTGCCCGGTAGGCTGCTTGGGCCTGCCCTATCAAAAGCAAGCCCAAATGTCCAGCCCAGCAGCTCCCATCCAACCCAGAGGCTAAAGTAACTCACTCAAAGCTCTCCAAGAAGTCTTGTAAGTCATCCTGGAGGGTGATTTGGGGCACCTTCAGTTCGATCTGAGTTCTCTGCACCCGCGCTTGTTGCTGGAACTATTTCTTTTTTAAGGCTATCTGGTGGGCCACCTGCACCTGCTGTTGCTGTAGCAGTTGACCCACCAGGTGCAAAGTATGTTTCAGGGGCTCAGGGCCTTTCATCGTGGCCCTTGGTAAGTCCATGTTGCCAGATCCACTTAGGCCATTGTTGAAGTTCCCAGCCAATTCACCACTTTGTCAGGATAGCACCAGTTTAAGCAAAAGGACACAGTGGCCAGGTGCCTGCCTAGACCAAACTGTGGGTAACACTTTGACTTGCCTTCACTTTGCCACATACGTACATGACTCTTTTCTGCCATGTCTTGATGTTTTATGATATATTGGAGTGGGAGGTATCTGACTTCCACCATGGACTTAGTGTGTGTCCCCACCAGGGATTTCTTCTGGGACTCCAAACTCCCAAACACTCTCTCCTAGCACCACCCTGATGTCACACCACAGCTCGCACCCTTAGATCTTAATGGGCACCTTGTCTTTGTTCTTTTCTTATCTCTTATAGGCTCACAACCATCTTAACCAAACAAATCATGAAAGTGAACTAAAGAATTCTAGGACTTTAGTTCAGCCCAGGTAAATCTTCCCATCTCAGGCCAAAAGGGCAGGATATCAATACTTTCTTCAGTGTGGCCCACCTTCTTAGACTTGACACAAAAGATAAACCCTGTCTGGGGGTTTCCACTGCCTTGATGATCTGATGTCCGTCAGATCTTGACTTGAGGTGCTTCAGTCCATACACTAGACTTTACTCAGGGCCTTTTCTAGACACTGCCCACGTGTCTGGCCATTGACTAAATGTACTTTGTGTTTCTCTTTCTTTCTTTCTTTCTTTCTTTCTTTCTTTCTTTCTTTCTTTTTTTTTTTTTCCTGGGGTCACGCACAACCTACCTGGCTGTTGCTTAGATGGACTCACTCCAGTATTCCTTGGAGAACTAAATAAATAACAAAAAAAAATGAGAAAAAAAGGCTAAACAGACCTGAGTTTGAGTATGACTGCCTCGTCCACAGCCATTTTGTCTGCAGCGAGGCTTTCCACCACATGCACTGCTCCCTTTCTTGCAGTGATGCCAAAGCCCACGTCTACTTGCTCATCAGAGTTCTCCTGTGGTCCCTCACCAGTCTGCAACCAGCTCTCCTGGGTCCGGGGACTCCCACCCCAAGTCCCAGTGTTTGGGCCTCAATTCTCCTCTTCAGGGCTCCACTGTTTTTTTCTCCAGCTCCTCCAGCCCTTCCAAACATCTACTAATGCTATGCGACCATTCTAGTTGCATGGAGCAGCTGCTCTGGAAGCTCAGCTCTCAGTTTTCTCCACTCCCTCAGTATAGCAGTCTCCTTTTGTACCGACTCATCTCTCCCCACAGTAAATTCACAAGGTTTTTTTTTATTTACTTCACAGCGACCTAACCATGTTTCCTCATTGCCTGTGTGGGGAACAGAAATATGATAAAGAGCTCTTCTGACTAGCAGAAAAAGTCTAGCAGGCTAAGAAAATCTACTGGTTAACAGTTAAAGCTTGACAACCTCAGGTTACAAATAAGGCACAGCCAGTGAAGGAAATTGTTAACCTTTAGAACAATTTGCCATATGTTGTGATGGATTCTCCATTATTGAAAGATTTAAATCAAGCCTGGATGTTTTCCTAAAAATGCTGTTCTATGTTCAAACACAAATTAATTCAGGAAAGTCTTATATTTATACGGCATCAGACTATTTGATCCAAATAATCCTATAGGATGGGTTTCAATACTGACAAGTGCAAGGTAATGTACCTAGGGAGGAAGAACCAGCAGCATACCTACAGGCTGGGGAACTCCCTTCTCATCAGCACAGAGGCAGAAAAGGATCTTGAAGTTATTATTGATTCCAACATGAACATGGGCCACCAATGTAAGGACATGGTCAGCAAGGCTAACCACACCTTGTCATGCATCCACAGATGCATCACGAGCAGGTCTAAGGAGGTGATCCTCCCCCTCTAAGCAACATTGGTCAGGCTGCAGTTGGAGTACTGTGTCCAGTTCTGGGTGCTGCACTTCAGAAGGGATGTGGCCAGCATTGAGAGGGTCCAAAGAAGGGACACTAGCATGATCAGGGGCAGCTGGGCAGGCCCTAGGAGGAGAGGCTACAGGACCTGAACCTATTCAGCCTCCACAAGAGAAGGCTGAGAGAGGATCTGGTGGCCATCTATAAACTTGCCAAAGGGGACCAGCAGGCAATGATAGGGTCCCTCTTCCCTCAGGCAATACTATGAGTAACAAGGAATAATGGCCATAAGTTGACTGAGAGTAGATTCAGGCTAGACATCAGGAGGCACTACTTCACAGTCAGGGTGGCTAGGATCTGGAACCACTTCCAAGGGATGTGGTGCTTGCTCCTACCCTGGGGGTCTTCAAAAGGAGGCTAGATAATCACCAAGCTGGGGTTGTTTGACCCCAGAATTCTTTCCTTCTCATGGCAGGGGGGCAGACTTGATGATCTGATCAGGTCCCTTCCAACCCTACCAACTGTGAAACTATGAAGACAAGAGAGCCGATTCTCTTTGATGATCTTAACAATTTATATCCAATTTTCATACAATTTGCACAGTTTTAAATGGCCATAGAAGATTAAGTGTAGAGAATAATCTTAGCCAAATCCTCCACTTATAAGAGATGCTTAGAGTGGTGAATCTCAACCAGGGTGCCAAGGCACCCTGAAGTGCTACCAGATCTGTTGAAGAGTGTTGCAAGGTGTGAGGAGATAAATGAAGTGTGAGGAGATAAGTGAATAAAGTAAGGAGATAAATACAGGCTCAGGCTTTGTCCATTTCTGAATGATCCCACATCCATTTGGATAGGCCCAGCCCTTCTGCAATTGTAATATATAAATGAGGGATTTTTTTTTTATTGGTGCCCTATGATTCACAAAGGTTCTATATGGATGCCTTGAGTCCATTGATGGGTGCCTCAAATCTAGAGAAGGGTGCCTTAAGTCCAAACAAAGTTTAAAACCACTGATTTGATTGTTTTTATTTGGAAATTATGAATGAGATTTGGAGACTATGAATGTGCTGGTTTAGCCAGTGGGACAGAAGGCCATAAATCCAAGTGGCTGTTTAAAATTTTATGCCTCCTTCACAGTACAGATATAGTGTAAAGTAGCAAGAGATTATTGTGCATTTTCTCACATGATTTATTTGTAAACGTAAGAATAACAAAGATCCCCATCTATGCCTACATATGATTTTTCCCCATCCAGTTGACATTATAATTGGCACATTCCTACACAAATCCTACAGAAATTACAAAGCTTATTAATTTTTTATTAAATCTCATTTACACATCAGAGTGCCAGGTTAGTTGCATATCTTTTTCAATAGTATACTGAAGGATCTGAGTTTCATTAACTAAAGACTGCATTTAAGCTAATGTAAATAAGTCAGTATAAAGCTTCTGTAAGCATCTGCTTTAAGGGAAAGAACAGTAATGAAGGCCTACATGATTCAAAAGTCATGCTACTGTTATATAATGTTCTCCTGTAACAGTTATATTAGACAAGTTGAATATTTTACATTAACTATATTAACACTCATTTTGACCTTATCATAATATTCAGAATGCCTGATTATTAAAGCACAAAGACAATTTGTTCAACAGGCAACTCTTCGAGCATAAAAAAGAAAATTCAGTTTTGTTACTGTGAAGAGGCCATGTTTGGGATTTGTTCTGCAGATCAGAGTATCTACAAATCAGGTTCAAATTTATTCTCAATAGGAGTGAGACATACTTTTCATGTTCCGTATTTGTCTTATTCAGTTGAAGCTAATAAAAGGGGAGGGAGAATTTCTTATGGTCTGATGGCTAGGTAACTGGCTATGGGGTCAGACCTAAAAAGTACTAGTTGATGGGAGCAAATCTACATGGTGCACGGTGACCAGTGGAGTCCCTTAGTGCTTGTTACTTAGGCTAGTACTCTTTAACATCTTCATTAACAATCTGGATTTGGGAGTCAGATGTGAACTGGGAAAGTTTGCGGATGATGCCAAATTATGGAGGAGGGGGGTCACACTGCAGGACAGGCTGGGGATACAGGACAACTTGGACATGCTCTCAAGGTAGGCTGAACAAAACCTGATGGCTTTCAATGTAGAGAAGTGTAAGGTGCTGCACCTTGGTAGGAAGAACCTTCAACATACTTACAGGCTCAACAGTGCTATGCTTGCTAGCACCATGACTGAAAAGGGCTTGGGGGTCTTGATTGACCACAAGATGAATATGAGCGACCAATGTGATACTGTGGCTGGCAAAGCAAACCAAACTGTGGTGTACATCCAGCAATGCATCTCAAGCAAAATCAGGGAAGTCTTCCTCCCACTTTACTTGGCCCTGGTGAGACATCAGCTGGAGTATTTCATCCAGTATTGGGCCCCCCACTTCAGGAGGGATGTGGAAAAGCTTGAGAGAGTCCAGAGGAGAACCTGGAGGGCAGGCCGTACAAGGAGAAGCTGAGGGACTTGGGAGGACTTGGTGGCAGCCTACAATTATATAAGAGGGGTACACCAGGACCTGGGAGAACAGGTGTTCACCAGAGCTCCCCAAGGGATAACAAGGTCTAATGTCCATAAACTCCAGGAAGGCCAATTTAGACTAGACATAAGAAAAACATTCTTTACCGTGTGAGTGTCCAGGGTCTGGAACAAACTCCCCCCAGAGGTGGTGCAAGCACCTACTCTGGACTCTTTCAAAAAACATGTGGATGTATTTCTTGCTGGGGTCACTTGATCCCAGCTGACTTCACGTGATCCCAGCGGACTTCCTGCCTATGGCTGGGGGGCTGGATTCAATGATCTCACAAGGTCCCTTTCAGCCCCTAATGCCTATGAAATCTATTAAATTACTTAACCATGTTAGCTTGAAGTCAGGCAGAAACAGGGTATGGTGAGGAAAGACCTCTTTTTTAAATGAATTTGCTTAGGCCAACCTGCTCTGGCTACTGCAGGAAGGTAGAGTAGCCATAAGCCCATAAACCCTTAAGCTCACAGTCTCCTACTTTTGGGCCTACTATGATAAAAAAAGTGAAAACAAGTAGAGTGTCAGGTAGACCAGCCTGGAACCTGTGCTGTCAGGGACTCTGAGTAGGCCACACACACATACGCATATGCATATACACACACATACACGTTTGCTGTTCCTTGCACATTGCTCTGGAACCTTTGAAGATGGAGGAGGAGCCAAGTGCATCACTCCATTGAAGTCAACGGATCTCCAGTGATTTATAGCTGAGCACAAGTCTTGGTTCACTGTATATTTGGAAAGCAGACAGTAGTCTGTTCTTCCTGCTGCTATATTCAGTGCCTTTATCTCCCTCTCTGTATTTCCCTCCAACTTTCACGCTGTGCAATATATCGCAGAAAGGCAATGGGTATTCCCATCTTTCTCAATGCAGAAAAGGAATTTTCCTTTTCTCTTCTAGAATGGGATTTTTGATTGTATGAGTATTTTGAAAAAGCTCTATTCTTGTCTTTTATATTCTGGACAACAGACACTGTTATAAGCATTATATTTGAACTGTGGATTTCTTATTTGTGCAATATTTTTTCTACTAAAATATCTCCAATCTGATTGTAATAATAACTGACAAATTGGCTTTAGGAAGTATCATGTACAAATTTCTCATTAAGTCATGCTGAGATTGCATATGAAAGGGTGTCACTATAATCCAGGTGGCCCCACAAATCTCATTGAACTATTGACTCCTTATGTATCTTGCTCATTTATAAAAACAGGGATTGAAATGACTTCCAGAGAAGGAATTGTGTGATTAGTGTTAGAAGTATCACCCTTTAAAACTGATATAAAAATCTCCAGAGGCTTTCATTGAGCACATTACATTTTATGATTTTATATGTCTTTCCTTATTCTATGCTTTATTGTATTTTATATACCAACAATTGATGGCATGATGCTTACTAAATGTATGTATATTCTGATTGTTATAACTAAACCATGAAAACAGGCTTTTTACTCTGTATGTGTGTGTGTGTGTGTGTGTGTGTGTGTGTGTGTAACTACTTTGGCAGATGCATTGCAGTCCAAATAGCTACAAGGTCATTTCCAGTCTAGACAGCACCATGTCATGAAAATACATCATTAAAGTCTTTAACTCCTTCATTTCTATGTTCTACTGTATTAAACTGTAAGGAACAGACATGCATTGAAAGCAAGATGTACTATATAAGTTACTTGGCTTCAGCAAGCTGGAGATTTCTTTTATTTTATAATTCTGCTCTGCGATGGTACATAGACAGTCTTCTAAATGGATCTTTCTAATAGGAAACTGTATCAGGAAAAATATGAGATGCTTTGTCCACTCTTACTTTGTATGTTAACCATTAAGAGGTTAAAGCAATCAAAGCATGGAGCCATGATAACATAGCTTCACAATGGAAAATCCTACCAAGGAACATCTCTTTATCAGATATACTTGTTTCAATATAGATTGCATTTGGAAAACTTGCTAATGAATAGATAGGAAAGGGAAAAACAGAAAGGAGGGGGAAAAAAACAAATATTTAAATATAATTCAATTTCTTTGCATTTCATGCAAAATATGGTAAAAATCAGATCACTTGCTTGACTTCATAACCCATCAACCAACTGCATTCCCACTGGAAGACAGAAACTCCTTCATTTTGAGATAAACAAAGAAAACATAAACAATAAAATATAAAATAGATATAATATAGCACTGGTGCCAGAACACTGAACTAAACTAAAGATTCAAAACAGGATAAAAAGGCATAATCTTGTTCCACTCATTTAGTTTTCCCTTGAAATTGATGTTTTTGATTACACCATTAAATATTTAACATTTTCTGATTAAATCATTTCCAGTTTTATTACTCTAGTTTGAAATATGAATAGAATCAAAGCATACAATTGGAATGACTTTCCATGAAAATGATATGGGGAAAGCTTAGCAAAGTGCAAGTAGCCTCTCCCACAAATATTTAGTATTAAAATATCTTTTCTACAAGCTGCCAAAGCTAACATTGCCATCCAATCAGTCATATCCTGCAGTAAGTTAATGAAATAAATCTCTTGAATAAAAAAAGATTGTGTTTTGCTGGTATATTGAAGTATTTTTGATGAAATATTTCCAGAACAAATGATGGCAAAATACCAGCAAGCCTTGTTAAAAGAAATTTGGTCCTAAGGCACAACAACAATAGAGCTGACCACTGCTGCTCAAGGCACTTGGATTACTTAGAGATTCAATGCAACACCAGCTGTTGTTGCTTATATTGTCTGATATGAGACAGTTACAGTGATGAGGCAATTGGAAAGAAATGAGTTCTGTCTCTTGTTATATATTTCAGTTGTGGTAGTGTCTAAAATCTTCACACACAGCCCAAAGCCCCACCGTGCTAGGCACTGTACAAACGCAGGACAAAAAGATAGTCTCTGCCCTAACAGTTTACAATTCATTTATCTAGCAGTGATACAAAACTACTATTTACAGACGTAGGCAACTGCCAACCAAAATGCACGTTCCAACTCTCAGCCAGGTGGTCAGGCATTACAAACTGTGGAAGTAAAATAGTAAGATAGACATGTGCAGACCATTTGGTGCTTTAAAATAATTCATGTCTTTCTCTAATTGGAGTTCCTACTGATAAAATAACAACCCAACAATCCTTTGTTTTAAGAAACCTCTCTAATCTCTGTATAACACTAGTCACACACTTCCTAAAGGGAAGAACCACAGGTGTCTCAACTCAGCCAAACACCTCCTGGATAAGTTTGGTTTGTGCAACAGGGAACTATAGCCCAGACCCTGTTTTGGGAGCAGGAAAACTGCAATTCCACTGAGGAGAAGTAAAAACGCAAACTCCATCACCTGAGGGGTTGCGCTCAAAGAGACTAGAAAGAGGATATGGAAGCAGTTGGTCCTGTAACTATGACAACAGGGACGAAGTATTGGCTATGCAATTTCAGCAGGTAGAAGCAATTCTGGTGTGACCTTGAGAAGGAGACGCTGACAAGTAGCCAGTTCCTGCGTGCAGGACTAGAATAGCTCACTTCAGATTTCTGGACAAGGAAGCTGACTTCTCATTGCTTGTTCCTATGATTGTTCAAGTAAATGGACCTTTTTTTGTGTGCGCTCAGTGAATAAACAGATTACTGAGAAATATAACCTGGCTGTGTCCTTCAGATTCTCATCCAAATAGCAACTAACTTGTACAACCGTGATTTTTGTTTTCTTGAAGTGTTATTTCTCTTCCCAACTTTCCCCTTTTCCTTTCTTGTATGAGGGCTGTGCAAAATCCTATGGAGATTTTATACATGCTCCTGATGTGGTGTTGGGCTAATTAAAAGCACCCACATGTCACATGCATCAGCGATTCTGTGCACCTCCGCATTGAGAAAATGGAATCGGTGTGCTTTCAACTAAAGCATATCCAACGTGTTTTAGTTTAAAGTTCACTGCCACCGTTTTCTCAGCATGGAAGTTTGCTGTACCACTGATACATGATGCATGAGGTTGCTAGAGCGCATCAATTTATGTGTTAGAGCAGGTTCTCCACACGTGTGTCCTCTAGTTCCTATATCAGGTTCTTTAAAGATCTTGAGGCTCGGACTCTTTTGCCCATTGTTGCCATCATAAGGTGGTATAGAGTTGGATGAAATTGTTTTGGTGAACAGTCTATTCACTGGTCATGTGGTTTCAGCTGATCAGGTGCTCCCTTCCAGCATCTGGGCTAGCAACCCAGAGGCTAGTGGCAGGGGCCCATTGCAGGGCCCAGGAGGCAAAAGCAGTTTGCTGCCATTAGTGGCAAATTTTTTCTCACTTCTCTACATGTGTAGATGCCTTCCTGGGAGCATTTACTCACTTGCAGTTTACTCATGAATAAACTGCTCCCAGATCTAATGCATATATAGACACACAGTGAGTCCAACTATTTCAGATGCTTTACAGAAGCATTCAAGAGTGACCTGAAGCTCTTCAACTGAGTGGGCACACAAGACACAAAAGTCAGTGTATTAAAGATCAGTAATGAGGGTATGGGTTATCTTTGATTTGGTATATAACCAGTTGATGTTAAAGAAATGTCTGTACATATTACAATTTATACTATTATAAAATTATATAAATAAAAATATTTCTATATATGAAAACATTGCATTAAGCACTGGGTGATACCAAATAGCTAATTTATTATAATCTTTTCCCCAAAATCTTAACTGGTCTATTTCTCATTACTACACAAGTAGCTCGACATTACTGATGAATTATCCTGACAACATTTCTGTGGTTAGGGAAATAATACAATCTTTATTTTACAGAACCAGAACCAAGGCATTAGGAAATTAAATGCCTTGAGTATATTCACCAAAGAAATCTGTGATCTATTCATAAACATTTAAGCCAGTGTAATATTTTAACATAAGACCATCTTTCCTTTATTATACAACTCGTAAAAACATGGATTAAGAGCTGGAATGTCGCACGCTATTGTGCAGATATATAAAAAGCAAGTGAAGAAAGGAACTTCTTACATCCCTTCTGAGTTCTTCTGGTATACTTCGTGTTACTGCCTCTACTTCACTAGTTATTCCAAAAGAGGGAGGAGGCAGGAGGGTAGAGACCCATTTAATAGTACACCAACAGATGCACTCTATCTAGACTCTGGAGCTGGGCATAGGAAGAAATTCCTTTTTTTTTTTTTCTTTCTGAACCCAATTAAAATTAGCAGTGTCTGTTTATTATTCTTTAGCTGACCTAAAGTGTGATCTTATTGTAAGCAACAGCAGTGAATCCCAGCTATAGTTATAGGTCTATCTGACCTCAGTTTGAAACAAATACATGATTTATCAAATGGCAACATGGGATAACTTTCCTCTTTTAAATATTTCTAGCTCCCAATTAGTACTCAGTTTGAAAAGCACAAATGATGGGTGCTCAACACGTAGGCAAGGTCCTCAAAGTCAATATTTGCATAAAAAGTAAATCAGGGCACATAATTTATTTATGAGAATTAGCTGAGTTATGATTTTATTAAGACTGTCAATAGAATAAGTTAACAAAATATATTAAATATAATTGCTCCATATAATCATAAATATTATTAATATTAAATGTGTTCTCAAAGTGTTATTTGGCTGTTATGGCAAGAACATATATAAAATAAAAACTTAAAATTTACACGATATTATTTGAAATGTGTAAAACTATTCTGAGAGCTAGGTAGCTAAAGATTTTTTTTTTAAAAGAATGTGAATCACAGCACCTGGATGCGTTTCATGTACAAAATTAATTGCTATATTAAATTAGCAGAATGACATTAACATTAAGGGACCATTAGTATCATTCATGATTATTCATTATCTTAAAATTGTATCATGTGTCATTTTTCTGACATCCTGTATATATTATTAGTTAAAGATAAGTTACCTTTTCAAAATCTGAATTATGGGTATGAAACAAAGCTAACAAAGGTCTGAAGCACATTTTGACATTAAAACAAACTAAGGATACAGAGTCTGTGATGTCAATAAATTTGTTTACATTTTACTTACTGTACATGGAAATTTCCCAAAACTGGAATTACCTATATGAAAGATACAGAAAGTTACCCAGGACAGGATAGATGAGGAAGCTGAAGATAAATGATAAGACAGTGGCATCAAGGACACCTTAGATTTTGCTTAATGAAGTCCAGATGTTACAATGTACATTAGTCATTGTGATTTTCACTGATAAGGATCACCTGTCTGGTGTCTCAGTTTAACTGACTATTCTTTATTAATAATAGCTGGACCTTTAGTCTTTCATTGGCTCATTAGGAAATATCTGCATTATAATCACAGAGTAAGAAGCAGAGTAAATTATCCTACGCTGTGCTTCCTACTGCCACAGCTACAGTACCACTGGTACATGATCTAGTTAGCTTGGGGTACCTTTACACTGTGCTACACTGTATAGATATAATCTTAGTCTTTGTTCCTTGTGGCTACTTTAATGGAAGGACTTCAGGCTAACTTTTGGTTGCTTGACTTAGTCTACTGAGCAGTGAAGTGCATGTGTAGATGCACCCTGTGTGACCAAACAAATAATACTTTCATATCTTCTGACAAAAGTAAAACTGGCCATTTCAAATATATACTAGTAGTTGGGAGAAAAATCATTATACAGAAGCCAACAAAATAATATATTAAATTATATGATATCTCCATGCTTTTTGTATGTGTAACCCTTCTGCCAGGCACTGGTCATTGGCAAAAAGGGCCAGGTTCACATCTCAGGGTACCTTATAAATTATAACAGTGGCTTGAGCACCCACCCACAAATCTGGGAACACTAAATTTGCTAGGGCATCCCATGTAAACAAAACTCCCTTCTCGCAAGCAGTATAAACACAAAAGTTTATTACAGAGAATAAAACAAAAGAAAATTTAACTATAATATTAAAACACTATTAATTACAGAGCAAAATCTATAGGTGGCACTCTCTCGGGGAAGCTTCATCTATACCCAGGCAGTCTGGGACTTGGGCCTCTCCAATGGGTAGGGCTGGGGACATGCACCCTTATACATGCCCTTCAGCAATGGACTGGAGAGGGGGGCCCACACTGGAAAGTCCTGAGCCACTCCTTGGATTCACTGTGCCATGATGAGCTGCTAGATAGTGTAGGTCCTTCTGCATTGCAAGGAGCCCCTTGTTGCTCCCTGCAAAGCTGTAGTGCCGATCTCCACTTCCATGTGGTGGCTTTGATATGTTACTGCAGCTTTCATCAGCATATCACATCCCCAAATTTTTAGTCCTAATCCCAGCTCTGCTGGGGTAGGAAATTGCAAGAGAACTCAAAGAAAAGCCAGCTAAACATCAAAAGAGCCTGATCTACAACTAGGTTCTGACCACACCACTTGGTTGGGGCATAAACTGCAAAAGGGACAAAAAGAGGCCCAGGTCTAATTGCTGGGCCTGAACTAGCAGGAAAAAAAAAATGTTGGCCAGGCCTACACCACACTGAGGCCTGGGTAGACAAGAAGTAGAGCCAGGCTTCACCGTGGCCCGAGTTGTTCCAGGCTTCACCCTGGCTCAAGTCTGCCAAACAAACGTATGGCTTGGGTTCAGCCACACAGCCAGGCTGAAAAGAAATAGCCGTAAAAATGGCCCAGGTCTATGACTGCAGCCTGGACATCCAGTCTAAGCTATACCACGATGCTGAGACACTACAGCCCCCAAACACAGGGATCCAGTAAGTGCCAAGACCCATTCCTGGTCAGTCTGTTCCAGGGATTAATACACCCATGGCATTATCCCACTCAAGACCTTAAGCCTGGCACAAGTCTGCCAGGACTTAAATTCTGGCCAAAACTGCCCGGAAGACATGCAGCTGAGGTTCAGCTACACATCTAACCTGAAATGAAAATAAGTTGCAACAGCAAATAAAATATGCCAGGCTCTCAGCCCTGGCCAAGAGCACACCAGCAAAACTGCCAGTCTTTATCCCTGGCTGGTTTGCTGCAGGGATTGATATCCCCATGGTATCATCTCACTCTGAACTGAGTAAACCAAAAAGAGAAAGAAAAGGGAGAGGATAGGGGTCTCAAGCCCTGAGATAGACTCTCTCTCTCTCTCTCTCTCCCTACACCTGATAGCTTTCCCTTCATATAGCTTCAATTTGTTTCTCTAATGAAGAGCAGGGGGTGGACCCTCCCCATGGGAAGCAGGTGTTCTGGCTCCCAATTCAACTGTGCTGCTCTCAGTGGCTCTTGGCAAAAGAGCTCAAGCCCAGGTGGCTTGAATCTTAAATAACTTTTTCTGATGTCATTACAGGGTACCAATCAAGAAAAAGCATTGTTTGAACATTGTTTATGCAGACCAATCAATTCAAAGGTGCTCAGAGCTCCTGGACTTGCTTTAGAGTCACTAAACTGGTTTTACAGGGTCTTTTAAGGAACCTTAAGACAATGGGGGTCCTCTTTCAGTCCCAACCCACCCCCCTCCCAAAATACACACTGTACCGCACACAACCCTAACTGTGTGGAGGTGTTACATATATTACAAATGAGCTAGATGGGCCTTGGCAATACTTTCCCCCCTATAGGTACATAGCAGTGCTCTTGAGGAGACATTTCTGACCTCAGCAGAATTAAGGAATCTCAAGAGAATCTTCAAAGCCTAGACTTCAAACCAGACACAGATCTTGAAAAGCACAGTAAACTACGTTTCTTCATCTACTAAAGACATTTATTTTTCTTGGAGGTTAGTTTCAGACTCCATTTTCATCTATGTTTCTTTGGTAGCTTGTCTGTTCAATTATTCTGTATAGGAGCTCAAAAGAGTTTCTCATGCTTTCTAAGAATCTATTTTTCCATATTTCTATTGATCTATATTTAGCAAAGGATTTCTTCAATCCCTTGTCTTTGTAAAGCCATAAATACTAAATATAAATATAAGAATAAAATGTATTTTTGTTACTACCTTTAATTTACATACATATAACAAAGTACCAATACCAGGCCCTGTTCATTTCTGAAAGTCCTGTAAAAGCATTAATCACAGATCCAAATTAAACTTGTAAGCACTTCTACTTCATTATGGCAATGCCAAAAACCTGGGTTCTTTGCAGTAGGAAGGAGATCTAAGTCAACAGGTCTAGGCTTTCTATGCAGTAAATAGGGAGACTCAGGTGCCTACTAAGGGCAATCCTGTTTGCCTAGTCTCTCAGCAAGAGGATACCAACAGCCAGCCAATAGGAAATGCTAGACAAATTGGTCTGGATTCATGTTCCTCTTCAGAGCTCAGGTTTCTGACACTTTAAGGATAGTGATTTTGTCACATTAGGAACCAGAATACTCAGAGTGGGGATGCCTACATAATTCAGGACAATTGACTGACAGTAGCATTGAGGGCAATGTAAAGTAGAGCACCATTAATTCACTTTTGAACAACAGTGATATTGGTGCCACCACCTTCTAGGAATTCCGGTTGTTCTAAGGCCATAGTTATGTTAAGTTATAGTAAGTTATGCAGCCAAAAAGAAGTATGAGAGAAAGGGGCCTCCTGACAGCTGGATGACCCAGTAAGAAAGAAAAAAATAACAATGCACTAATGAGCAAAAAAACACTGAAAGGAGTAAAAAAAACCCAGCAGCTTTAAAAACTCAAGGACAAATGTAAAAGATAGAACTTACTAATGAGACAGAGAGAAATCCAGGTGAGTAAATCTGGCAAACAAAATTAGACGTGAACAGCTTGACAAAGAGAGTGATAAAAGTTGGCATAAGACAGGGGGCATGCAAGTATAAATACAGGCATTCGGGGACCTGTCCTTTATAGAGACCTAGGGGAATGTAAATAAGGGGTGTCTCTACTGGTCAAGGACAAGTTTTACCAGGTTGGACTGACTGTTAATTAGACCAACTAGCCTGCTGTCCAAAGACAATAAACCTTTCTGAGCTTTTTGGCACCAAACATATTTCCTGTGTTGCCTTTGGGATCTGGAAGATGGCTTGCTAGCATCAGCCTTCCAGAACATACAGACTCTAGCAGTCAATATATCAAAAGTGACACCAACCAAATACCACCCAAGATATTACTCTGCATGCCTAAGAACAACACATTTTACCTCTATTCCAATTACCTGGTGGTTATATCACTTGCCCGGGAAGTCAAATACCAAGGTTTTAGGATCTTTCCTAGAACATAAGTGGCGTTCAAATCCACATTTACAGGCAGTCCTCGGACTTATGACACAATTGGGTTTTGAAAACCGTGTCTTAAGTCAAAAAGTTGTAACTCAGAATTGATTTCCCCATAGGAAACAAATGTTTCAAATGAGGGATTGGCTCCTGAACCAAGGCCCAATACCCTATTTTCACCAAAAATAACCCAGAATTTTGTACTCAATCAATTATAGATGACTAATATAGCTACATTAATGTATCTATATTGCAAATGGCAATCATACTGATATGGAAGGACTTCTTTGAGGTGACTTTGCTGGCCTTTTTGAAGGGTTCTTGGTTGGACTTTTTGAAGGGTTCTTGGAGTCTTCTCAGGAGTCTTGGCTGCAGGGTTTTTTTGGAGTCTTATCTGCTTTCTTAAAGAAAGTGTCCAAGGACGTTTGGACAGATGTTCTCCAGGGAGATGGGCAACACAGTGAACTTGTTTGCTGGTATGGTGTGGCATTGGATCAAGCGTTGTAAAGTCGAAACTGATTTCAGAAAGTTGAAACAGGGTGTCAATTTATAACCATTGTAAGGGCAAAATGTTGTAACTCGAAACTTTGTAAGTCTAGGACTGCCTGTAATTGAGACATAGCTTGTGCTTTGGATAGGCACAGGTTAGGGATATTCTTGGTGACACTACATTGATTTAACCCACCTATAGTTCTGGCCCCTTTAAAGAGATGACCCTACACTAAAAGTCAATGGATTTGGAGGAAAGGGAGAGAGTCATAAAGAAGCTAATTTAATTCAATTTCAGTAACTTAAGCAGATCTTTATCATACATGGTCTCTCTCTTCAGATAACAGGTATTATACTTTATAACCTTGTGTTTTCTCTTCTTTCACATGCTATCCCATTATCCACTCTATGTATTGGTTGTTGCTGGGATGTCTTACTTTGTACTTTGGTCTGCTATGCTGCCAATATCTCTTGGGGTATGTTTGCACTACAAATCACAGTGAGACAGAGAGATACTCAAGCAGCCTCTAAATGAGCTCCAGTGCTCCTTGCTGAAAAATCAATTGGTTTGAAAATACATAGAATCAAACATCAATACAATGAAAGTCGAAAAGGAAGTATACTCCACCATTAATATCAGAACTCACAAATAAATGTTATCCCACATTTACATTCTACCAGAAATCATGAATTTAAAGTAATAAGCAAATGTTAATTTCACTGAGAAAAGCTTACCACTTCAGAAACTGAAACAGAATTTTGAATGATTTTTTATAGATTTCTGAGGCCTGAGATAAAATCGCATCCTCTTTACACAGCCACATTTCACACTGTTTTGTAATACCTGTGGCCATAGTTTAAAATCTTTCCTCTTTCTTGCTGTTTCTATATTTTCTTTTAATCCCATACTGAGCTTGTACCATCACTCTCCTTCACTGTGAGTGACTCTTCTGTGAAGTGCCACTGGACATTAAATAAGATGAGTGTGATTGGTGGATTTTAAGCATTGACTGGAGTCAATTGCATATAGATATATAATTATCATCTAAATTGCTTTTTAAAACTCTTCTGCACATTAGCTGCTTAAAAGCACAATTATTTCTTTATCTTCATGGCTTTACTCCCCATTGCTTTAAATATCCTTTCTGACAATATCTGACAATAATATTTTGCTACCAGTTTTGTGCATCTGCATTTAGCAAATGCAACAGGTAATTTCTCCTAATTCTCACTGAGATGGATTAGGAAGATAGAGCTAGAAGGCATCTTCTGGATCAAAGAATCCAGTCCCATGCTCTTGTAGCTCAATACACCCAATAATGCTATCTGTAAACTGTTCCAGCTACATCTTAAAAGCATTTCCGTTATGTTTTATTCTTTTTGTTTGATTGATTGATTGATTGATTGATTTCTTGCTCCATTGGAAGGCTATTCCAGAACCTGCCTGTTCTTATGTCTTCTAATTTTTAGCCTGCATTTATTCATGGCCAGGACATTCCCATGTCTTCTAATTTTTAGCCTGCATTTATTCATTGCCAGTACATTCCCCTTTGTTTTTGTCTGAGCACTGTACTTTAGCTTGAATAGTTGTTATGCATCCTAATTGCTTATAGAAAGCAGTCTTAGGCACAGACAGAAGTGACAATTTTTGCCCTATTTGGCCACAGAAAATGGTCTATAGCTGTGACTAAATACAAGTGCATGGCTGTAGATCACTTCAAAAATGGCCATTCAGGTGAAAATCTGAACCTTCGTTGCAAGAGGGGTCAGAGGAAAACATTTCAAAACAGTGTCTTCCTAATTCTTACTTCTCAGTCCTCGAGGTCAGTTAAGGCTTCTGTCCAGGTACTCCTCTGTACTGATGATGCTTCCTAACAATGTGTCCTCAGCAAATTTCATCATTGCTTTTAGACCACTGATGAAAATGTCAAACCAAATCAGTTCCAAAACTGATACTCGAGTAACTGCACTAGTAACTTCCTTTTAACCCATAATTGTTCTTCCATCATAATCCTTTGGTGGTTCTCTTTTCACCAATTCCTTGCCCATCTTTCTATTCATCCCCGCCTTCCCTAGTTTAACTAATAAATTCCCAATAATACCTTATGAAATATTTTACTTTAGTCTGTAGGAAGAGAATCTACCACATTACTTTTAGATAGCAAATCAGTTATTTTATCAAAAAAATCCATTTGCTTGGCACAATCTATTTATGTTGCATTTTTATCAAACATTTACCTCCATGTCTCTATATTTATTGTCCTTCAAATTTATTTTAAAGCCTTGCATACTATTGGGTTCAGACTAGAGGACCAGTAAGTATCTCAATCACTTTCCATTGCACCCAGTTTGTTAAACACAAGCACTATAATTTCTGTCCTCTAATCATATTGTACTGGCTGACAATGTAAGGGATTTGTTAAACATTTCATGCACCAGATTTTCAGAATTTGGTGATAGAAATAATCTGGTACCTGTAACTTCAATGAGTTTGTCTGCGTTTTTCTTCTTCCTTTCTGGAAATGTTTATTTCTATATCCTTTTTTCCCATTACCCATCCTGCCTTTGCCCCCATATTTATTAAACTTGTCCTTACTGAAAATTGGGGAAAACAATATCCTGTTTTTACTGAATAGCAGTGACACTTTCATTTTTGTCTTATATTTATACAAGTAAAGAACAGTTTGCTATTTGTTTTTATAGCTTTTGAAAGGTTTATCTCAAACTGATTTTTAGAAATTCTCACCTGATCCTTTTTGTTAGACCTCGACTCCATGCGACGCCCAACGACTAGGAAGACAATGGATCAATGCCATCATGCATCACCTGCATACCAGCACAGGGAACATTTGTTCTTTCCATATTTATACACCTTGGTTTAGGCTCATTAACATTTACCCCACCTTTGTCCCTCCTTTGTTCCACCCTTAGTCTTTCCCATCTTAAGCTCTGCCTCTGTTTACTGTTTACTTCGTTAGTATGGAATCACCTATGCATTTCGTGAAGAAGACCCCGGCTTCTTTGAGTCACTTGTGGCTTCTTGCTGATTTTTTCACCATCTCCAAGGTCTTGCTTTGGCTTTATCTCCCAACAATAGCCAGTGATCAGCATCCTGTTTTTCTTACACAATGAGCTATATATCTTACAACAGTACTACATTGTTAGGAACATGCTTGCCTAAGCATTTTGCAAAGTTACTTTTAATATACCATTCTGCCTTGTGGTTAGTAACTTTGCTAGGCCACAGGTTATAGCTGCAAATCCAATGCTCCCCAAGATCCCAATACTGTCACCCTAACACTTTTCAAAAGTTATTTTGGCTCAGACCCATCCATGCTAGTCCTTCTCATTTTTTTATATTCTATCACCAGATTTGTTTGCAATGATACTCCACCAACTTCCTATCTATGTTTAACAATGTATACCCTCCAATACCTGTGTTCCAGTCATGATTGATATTCTGTCATTCTGTTATTCTTACAATATTTGGTTTCACATTCTTAATTAGTTGTCCAACTTCCTCTATTTTCTTGCCCAGGCTCCCATGGCTTATCTATCTCAGTTGTTTTATTGATCATATTGAGTTCCCTAGCTAGATCAATATCAGCCATTCACTAACTGTATTATTTATCTACTGCTGTAATTATCAGTGCTAGAACTTTCTTTCTGGGCCTTCTTTAACCCAATGTTATTGCCTTGTCCATGGCTGCATCCTTGTTTACTTTATTTTTCTCTTCCTGTGTACTAAGTATAGGTATGAATAGTGTCTCTCAAACTTCTTCCTGCATTGCACCAAACCATATGATGTGGGTTGAACTTCATTATCTTTTCATTGAATATCACCCAAATCACCACTTCCTTGATTAATTTCACTGTGACACATATAGTTTAATTTGAGTGTAATTTAATTTACACTGATCATCAGTGTAAAGGATGATCAGTGGGGTTTTTTTCACATTCTTATTAGGATTCTTTTCTGTATCTGGTCCACATATCATAGTGATTCTCCTTGCAGACAGCATACATTTATATTTTATGGTGTCTGGTTTATCAATTCTTTTTAATAATGGGTCCTGTTTCTAATGTTACAAGGTGACAAAATTCTTAAATCAATGAGAATTCCATAGTAATAGGGGCTTGTTAGGTGAGGCCAAAAGTTATTCAGCTAGCATTGAAATAAAATCAGGAAGTATTCACAACGTTGAATTTTTTTTTAATCAGTTGCTTAATTATTCTTCAGAAATGTCTCTTACATAAGACAATCCATGCAAAAATAGACATGGTAAATGAACATAGCACATCTCTGAGCATGAGTGAAGAAAAATTATATTGAATTCAAGCCATGCAATGGTTGCATCTGAAGGTGTGGCATCTAGGACTGAACCAATATGCCCCCAAAATCAGAAGACTCTCCTACCTGAGCTAAATGACCTATGACCTACTTTATAGACATCTTTAAAACATCTATGGCCCATGTGGGTCATTGTCAAGCACAAGTCCCTGACTTTGACTATAGGCACATTCCAAACATGCAGATGTAGCACTGAATATACTTTGGAATGTTCCTCTGAGGTTGCTCTGGAGATCTGGATCTCTAGTGTGCTTGAGAGCAGCCACTGTGAATAACTTGTATGTAATCACCATTGTACTGCTGTATTTGGGTCATCCAAGAAGATGTAAGTGGCAGGGTAGCCTCAGGAAAACTTTGGTTGGGACATGCTGATACCACATGTAGACAAACCTTTCGTAATCTAATTAGGAGAGGTGACAACAAGCCACACTACTAAAGTATGGATTACAAAAATATTTGAAACACTCTTTATTATTTCTTTATTTACCTAGGTTTGCTACTAGGCCGGCACTATAAAATATGGATCCAGGAGTGTGTATAATCTGATTCCAAATATGGAACATTTTTTTACCTTCTTTGGTAGTGTCTATGCATGGTGTATATACAGGTTTCCAATTCTGATACATTTCAATGCAGACTACTAATAAACACTCATGTATAAAGACAGATGTACACACACCTATGGATTCAAAAGTGAGCAATAGGAAACATGAATTAGGAGCCCCTTAATTATATTCTTGTACACGCTCATTCAAGTGTACTATCAGAATCAGAAAATTGCACCATATACATTTACAAAGTTACTTGTAGAGCAAAATAAATTAGCTGGAGTTAAATTTAAAACTCACAAAATGTAATACTTTGTTATACATGCATAATTAACTTGGAGAGCTTATTGCCACAATATCAGTAGATTAGTATAATTTTTAAAAAGGATTAAACATTTATATGGATAATGAGAACATTCACATTTACATTAAATTAGATTATTTTAAAAAGAGCTGTAAACCATTTATTTAAGGGCATAACACAATAGGTAACTGATGGGGCTGGAAAGAAGTTTTTCCCATAAGAAAAGTATGGCATATTTGCTCATTTCAGTTTCTGTTTAGGCACCTGGTTCTGGCCAGTGGGGAAAACATGGGGATAGACCAAAAAGGCTATTGCCTCACTTCAGTATAAAACAACAACAACAAAATCTTTTGTTCATTTCAGCACACACTTTCTTATGTTCCTATGGGCTTTGGTTAATTCTGATGGGAAAATTTGGGAAACGATGTGGTAATTTGGGCTTAAATGTTTGAACATGCAAATTTCTCATGGGGAGTAGGAGAAGCCAACAAATCTAGAACTGTTCTATATGCAATTTCTTTAAATGTTCCCTTTTAACTAAAACTTTTCTAGCTGGGTGTTTCAGGAAATATTTAATGAGTGAGTGGCATAGAAATCAAATTATTGGCATGAACAAGTTAATGACCAATTAAATACAAAAACAAAAATAAATTACTTGCATTGGTACCTAATTTTAAACTGTGATTGTAATCCAGGTAATGGAGCTCTGCTGGAAGTGTTCTTAGCACTCCCCTAACAAAAAAGTCATTACTGACTGGCCTGCTGCTTCATATAATTGCTGTGATAAGCCACTACAAATATAATTGGCTTTAGCTGAAAAATATTTCATCATAAAGCAAGAACAACAGTCGTATAAATCCACTTTGATTTATATATTTATAGCAACTTAAGGAAACTCATTAACACATTTAGTTTGCAGATATCTTTATTAAACCAGAAAGTGCAGTGGAATACTGAAAGCATCTCTAAGAAGCAAATCCTTTTTTCTAAATAATGTTCCTAGTGAACACATAAATTACTCAAATATACAGAATCTGTTGAAACATAACGAGACTTCAGATTTTTTTCCTCTACCTTCTCGGGTTTTTTTGCAAGTTTTCCGATTAGAGTTGAGTTTCAGAATCATGCTGGTCCTAATCAGACTGTGATAAATTGTTTATATTCTCTGTGTTTTCAGCAAATGTCTACAGTATCAGATTGTGTTCTCTTGCTCATCACCATCTTCTGGAACATGTACTAGATTTAGATGAATATCTAAAAAAATAGTGAGCATGAATATTTAAAAGAATTAAAAACATGAATTTGCTTCATGCCCTGACTCACATGCTTATCATGAATAGTCTAATGAATGTATTTACTAATGGAAATGCTCACAGCATCAAATTTTAAGTGGATATTAGGAAAGAATCATTGGAAACTAATTTTGAAGTGTATTTTTTTTGAAAACCTGTTTCTGGAGTTATCATCATCCAGTTGAGAACATATTTTTTTTTTTACCTTTCTCCAATCAAAGCTGATCAAATTAATTTGGATACAGAATAATACAATGAGATGTTGATATTGTATCTCATTAGTTCCCTGGATATGATGGCAACTCTTCTTTCTGGTCATTCATTGTCTTGGTTGTCCATCATCTCAGCAGAAGAAGAAGACATATCAGCTTCTCAAAGCTGAAGTTCAAAGGAGGATTTGGGAAATAAAAAAAACTAGTAGTAGCAAGATACTACCACCGGTAGTAGCCAAGAAGATTCAACTCAATGCTAACAACCATGACATGTATAATTTCTTCCAGCATGAAAGTTATCTATGATCCACCGTCCTACTTTCCTGTGATTGTAGGATGGTTAGATCTCCTCAAAAACAGTGAATCTATACAAGCTGGAAAGAGCACTTGAAAGTGCTTCTTAACTGTGAATTGATTGTTTCACATACCACAAGTGCGTCTCCCAACACCCTGAAAGGGAAACACTTGCCAACCCTTTTGTCCTAGAAGAAGCCTGGCATGTCAGCAAGGAAACCAAGAACAATAAGGTTATTGGACCAGATGGCATACCTGCTGAAATCTTCAATGCCAGCAGTGAGGAACTGATACTGAGATTCCATGAATTTATTCTTCAGATTTGTTAAAAGTTATTCTTTCACCATCAAGATCTGTATATGACCTTTGTTGACCTTTGAGTCTATTAATTACAAAACCTTGTGGAAAGTACTGGCCAGATTTAAATACATTAAGGTCCTGAGGTTTCTCCATGACCAAATGACTGTGACCATTCTTTGTGATGGCTCAGAGATAGATCCATCTGTCATCCAAATTGGAGTCATGCAAGGATACATCATCAGCTCAGCTCTGTTTTCCATTATTTTTACTGTCATATTAGGTCTCATCAAGGACCCTCCTGGAATCAACCTTGAATACTGAATGGATGGAGAGCTCTTCCATCTGGGATGTTTTGAGTCAAAGAACAAAGCATTCAAAATAATCATTCTTGACCTTCAATATCCCGATGAATGTGCCATCCTTGCACAAATGGAGAAAAACCTCCAGAGTGCACCAACTTTTGTCATAGGAGCCTACTGAACTTTGATCCTCTCTCTCAACGTTGAGAATTTTTAAGTGCTCTATCAACCTGCTCCAGACCACAGTGAGATGTATGCACTTTTATTTTACTCAGGGAAACCTATGTTTCTTAAAGAAACCTATGACCCCTTCCTCAAATTACCATTAAGGGAAAGACCCTGGAGGTGATCAAGTACTTCCTTTACCTCAATAGCTAGCTGTCTCAGAGAGAGAACATCAATGAGCAGGTTCAGCACAGGAACTGGTGTGCAAGTGCCTCCTTTGCGAAATTTTGTTGCTGTATTTTTAATGATTGTAAATTTCTGGAAAGAAACCAAGATCCAGATCTATGATGTAATTGTAATCCCCACTCTCCTCAATGGATGTGAAATGAGCTATTATAGATGTCATTCCTGAATCAAGGGATTGTGGCTGACAAGAGCAGAATTTAGTGAAAGAGTTAATTTATTTCTTCCACCACAGAGGTGCTGATATGCTGTAAGACAGCATGTCCAAAAACCTAAGGTAGATAGAGGAAAAAATACACAAGTCTCCTCTGGAAATATGAAGCATTTTTTAATGTAAGAACATCTGGGTTTGAAGACCAGCATTTCTTTAATTACAAACAGGATTTTGTTAATAACAGGATAATTTTTCATCCTGCAAACAATGGCCAAAAGAGACTGCAATATTCTTGGCAATATACTAGATCAATTCATATCTAGTGTTTCCAGTCTCGTCAAAGAAAAATTAATGTTTCTATTAAAATGCATCCACCAATTCAATGAACAAGAATGAATACTGAAGAGATAATGAAAAATGAGCCATTCAGACTAACTAGTAACCTCATCCTCTAGCACAACAGGAACTATGATGAAGGGCTTAGAAAGGCTTACATAGAACAAAAACTCTTGTCACTGAGCATTTTAAAGCATAGATTAGGCAAATACTTGTCTGGGATGACTTATTCAGGAACATCCTTCCTTGACTGGGAGGTTATGTCCAGGCCTAATGTTACCACTATTGCAAATCCAAAATCTGAATAGCTAGTGAACTATATGGTGCAATCCACAAGAAACAAAATAAGCAGAAATAGGTGTGACATTTTCCAGAAGAAAAGAGTAGGAAAAATGTAGCAAGGTAATCAAAAAGAGTAATTTAATCCATGATCTTTTATAACAGTTTAAAGCAGGGGAGCTCAGTTACCAGCCCATGGGCCAGATTCAGCCATCAGAGATGTATTCTCCAGGCCACAGAGCTCCTCACCAATCCTGTGGGAATCTCCATGGCCCATGGCCCTGTGTTCTTGACTGGGCTCTGGGGGCCCAGCACCACCCCCACCTGCCTCTATATGCTAGGATTGGCCCCTAGGGTATTGACTGCTCCCATCTGGCTGGGACCAGGGACACACACCACTCCTGCCTGGCAAGGACCGGAGCCCTGTGTTGCTGCTACTGTGCCAGGATCAGGCTCCAGGCAGTTGGAGGAGGCATGGGGCCCCAGGATCCAATCTGGCCCCACATCATTCACCTAGCCCATAGGGCCAAAACTGTGAGCTCCACTGCCTTAAGGTAAACTTGATATGCACATCTGTTCTTATAAGATTGAGTTATACAACAGAAATCACAAGTGAGAAGGTATGAACCTTGTTTTTGAATATCATGCTGCATTCAGACTTCATATAACCTACCTGTACACCAAGAAGTCAGTGGAATAATTTTAATTCAAGTGTAACATTTCAGCCTATGTTCAGGTTGCTGCAGTATATTATCTATAAACAATATTAAAGAGAGAACTGTTGATTTTTCTGCCTCACACATACCAACAGTCTAATGTTTCTAGTAGCTCTTCAAGCAGGTAGTGAGTATTATTAAGTGATAAAATCGTACCTGTAAAGCATACCAAATATACAACTCCCTTTTGATATTCTTTGACCTTTTCTCTTAATCTTGTCCTATCTTCAGTTTTTCCTGCCTGGCTAAGGTGTTATTTTATCTTTACCATTTACTTCACCAGAAGTTAAAATAAAATGAAACTACTGGTGATATAGTATATTGAGAGTTTTAATGGACCTGTCCTGCATAGCATTCTTGCAGGTATGGAATGAATCAACTGCAATGTTAGGATCAGAATAAATAACTAAGAGCTGGCAGTGTTATAGTTTAATATGCTTCCACATTACCAGTTAAACAACTAAGACAAGATATCGAATGGTACAGCAGATTTAACAAAAAACAAGGAAGGGAGATGTCTTATTACTGATAGTTTTGCTAAATAACAAAGACTTGGTATTTCATAACTTCTTACTACATTTCAATAAGTAGCTCATTGATCAATCAGAGATCACCAAAATATCTTAATTTTTATGTATGTGGGTGAACTGAGTCTTTAGTACATAGAAGATCAATAAGGGTTATTTGTGTTACAGTATCATAAGGTAAGATATTACGACAATATATGATGCAAATGCCATCCTTTATTGTAAAGGGCTTCAATCCATCTTTAAACTATCACTGACTTCATACTTTCTGTAAAGGAAAATAATTTTCTGATTATTAGGTTCTTCTTATACAATTATAATCAGGACCAGACTCATTTGTGTTATGATTCATGAGGGACAAAGGAGGACCTTGATGTTGGGGCATTACCACTAAAAAGCCATTGAGAGCTCATGGAAATGCTCCTTTCTAGAGGTTATTTAGACCTCTAGGGCTGCCCCATTAGAACAGAGGAGCTGCTCTAATTATTGGTGATTGCATGTGATCCCTAAGGGCATGTAGAGACATTACATTTAGATGGACCAAACCAGGGTACAGTTGATCTAAATGCCTAATTGTACATGTGTGCAGGGGGCTTAAATCACACAAAAATGATACATCCAATCCAAGTTAATTCACCTGAGTAGAGGTCACTTTTAGATACAGATCAGATTAACCTGATCTAAGAATGGGTTAACCCAATCTCTAGAATACCTCTACAGGTTTCCTTGGGCTTGACAATTGCTCCAACCTGAAGGCTGTCCTGTTCCCACCCCAACCACAACAGGGCCCCCAGTACGGTACTTCACAGAATTCCCCAGTATGACTCCCCCCCCACAAATAGGGAAACCCTCCCCTGCCTGCCTACCAAACCTCCTCTATGCTGCCTGTCCCTCCCCTCAATCCTGAGTTACTTACACTGAGCTCCCAGCACAGATCCTGGGAGCTGTGAACAGTTGCACACGCTGATTTCAGCACTGGCAAACTCCTGCATGAAGCCACTTCCATTCTAGGTGTAGGTGATTAAAGTAATCTGTCTGCACCTAGACTGGGTGCAGCAAATGTTTGTTTGCACCTAACAAATCTTAAACCAGCTGAGAATTGACAGAGCAGTGCTCCACTCTATTTGCAATTATACACTGTATGGCTTTATTTTCTTCATATCTGAGAGACAGAAGAAGTTTTAGAACTAACTAGTTCCTCAACTGGTTTGGTTCATCAAAGCTTCTCTGCCTTCAGTCAAGCTGCATCGGCTGGTGCTAGCTGAGCATCTGTCCTTTAGAACACAGGGGGTTCCTACACAAGACACTTTGCTGTGCAGAGCGTAGTTTACTGCACAATAAGCATGTGTATCTACATATGCACATGCTTACTGCAAAGTAAACCTCACTAATCATGAGTCAATTTGCTACCTGCAAATGCCAGTAGCAAATTTACTTGTTATTACGAACTGCACAGTAGTGCTCATATAAATGCCTGACCAGGAACAAATCTGTTTCCGGTCAGCCGGCCACCAGGGAGAGGGAGGTAGCTCCCTGCTTCCAGGAGCTGTCTGCTGATGGGGTGGGCTCTGCCAGTGGAGCCCAGGTGGGATATTGCAATCAGGAAGTGAGAGCTGGGAGATCCTCGTTTGGGAGATAAGGATCTCTCAGCATTGGCTTGGGCTGAGAGGACCTTATCTCCCAGCACTGGCCCCATGCACATGGAGCTGGTGCGGGGAACTCCCTTCTCGCTTTCTCCTCAGTGTGCTGGCAGGGGCTGGAGATTCTGTTACCCACTCAGCTCCATGATCCCAGAATTGGGTGAGAATCAGTTTACCCAGCCTGTTCCCCACCCAGGTCCATGAACACGGAGCTGAGAAGGGAACAGGCTTCCCAGCCTCCAACCTGGAGTGGGAGTTAGGAACTGCCATGGTCAGGGGGAAGGTCCCAGACCCATACCCTGATCAGGTGATCAAGGCATGGGGCTTGGAAATAGCTGCAGGTGTGGGGTAGGTCCCAGCCTCCTACCCTGATCTACCAGCATGGCAGCTATCAGCGAGGTAGCTTCTAGCTGCCCCACTGGTGGATCAGGGCCCTCCCCTAGAGCTTTTTTCAAGTCCCCTGCTCCTGATCAGGGAGCCAGGCCAAAGAGCTCCCTGCTGCAAAGGCAGGGGTACATTGTCCCTGCCCCAGCAGCAGGCAGCCCGCCACAGACAGAGTGCAGTCTCCCAGCCCTGGCAAGGAGACAGCTGTCTCCTGGCCCAGTGCTCCCTGCCAGCTTCTGGGCTAGCACCCTGGGGGACCCCACTGCAGGGCCTCCAGAAGTGGGAGCAGTTTGCAAATCTGCTCGTGCTTCCCTGCATGTACAGATGCGAACGGATGCAAGCCTGGGAGATTTTACTCCTGAGTAGTTTACTCCTGCGTAAACTGCTCCCAGATTTCATGCACATGTAGACATGCCCAGTTAAAGCCAAATTCTGCTTTACCTTTTTGGAAGTACTAACGCGTAACACAATAACTTCCCATACTGCGTCTTATATATGGCACACAGTTATTTTTAGCACCTACTTTGCTGTAGTGGTGCGCTAGAATGGGGGAATGCACCACTATGGTGTAGTAGCTGCTGGTCATGTGTAGACACCTGTGGATGCTATGTTGCTGTAGCGCATCACTGTGGTGCTATAGTGTCACATGTAGATATGTCCTAAGTTACCCAACTAAGTAGGAAGAATTTTACTACCTACTTGTGGTACATAAGTTTCCACATTATAGGAATAAGGAAATTCCTGTCTATCTCCAGAGGGTAATCCTATTCTTACATTGAAGCACCTACACTCCCAGATACTGTATCAGAACTGTTCCTTATGGTTTTCCTGGATAACTCATAATTGATTGCAGGTTGCATGTTGATCATCCAGTAGGTGAAATAGAATTCAGCTAATACTACTATCCAGTGATTGCAAGACATGAGACCCATTTCTTCCTTTAATCCCTTTATTTATATGGATGCTGCTTCTACTAATTACAGCTCTGGCTCTCTGATCTCAGGCTAAATTTTCAAAGCTGGTATTTAGAGAAGGCTATTTCCCAGACCCTTAGCTATTATAAATTCATATTGCTTCATTGACTTCAATGAAGCTATGCTAATTTATGCCAATTCTGGATCTGGCCCATATTTGAACTTTCTGGCTGGCATTTTTTAATAAGTCTAAGGCATACAAATTCCATTGGTTTTCAATAAGATTTGGGTTCCTTACTCTTTGAAATACTTTAAAAATCCCAGGCTCAGGTTACTTCTATTACTAAGGATAAACAACAAGCAGGATAAAAAAAATAAGGTAAAGGTATAGAGGTTGCAGCAGGACATTACTTAAAATGTAAGACTATACCAAAAAAGAAAGAAACCTGACCAAAGAATTCTGTGAAGTGAAGGAATGAAATTGGACAATAATAAAACTCTTTCAAAATTGCATTTAGACACATGGTTCCAAAGACATGAATTTGGTTGTTAGAAAACATGGCTTGAATGCATAGTTTCTTTCTTATATTGACTTGATATTATATATGACTCAACCATTTTTACCACCATATTTACCATTCTATATGCAAGCAATAGCAATAATTAATTCTGGGCAAACAGATATTATCAGAGAGAGAAAAACCAAAGGATCTTTGTAGATACAAAATGGAGGGACATGAGTGGTCTGGGGGTGTAGCAATATAGGCATGTATTGTTAAACAAAACCCTACCACCAGCATATTTTCACAAGATTGGGAAGCCTTTGCATTCATTTTAAAATCTGATTGTATTCTTCCCCTTATTCATGTTTAAGACTTGTAGAGTTGAAATAACAGGATCGCTTTCTCATCAGTGTGAAAAAAGGTTTCACATTCAAACTTTATAGTTTTCTGTGTGATTGTTATGCAAATAGCATTGTGATTTACCTTGCTTCCCAGTAGTTTTGCTCTAGCAATAGGTAACTCCTTTTTTATGTATATCTGGCATGATTAACTGAAGACATTAAAATTAATAGATTCACATTTTTATTTTGCTGAATAAAACCCACTTACTTCTGTTCTTTCCTGTTCACTTTCCCTTAATGGTTACAGTTTTGTAGTATCATCCCTTCAGGCAATAATTTGGGCAACAGAAATACTGGAATTCTAAATCTATTATTATTTTTCTTTTTTCACTCATCTGTGGAATAATGCCGGGTCCTTCAGTTTTCTATTCAGCCAAACTACTTGCACGCATCAAGGAAGTCATGCTCCTAAATGTTTGAAGGATTGAGTCCATGATCTATGCCATTCTATCTAAAATGGGGACCTCAGTCCACCTTCTAATAGCATCCAAGCTCAATTACTGCAACTTACTTTTCTTGACTTATAACAAAATCAATTTTTAGGATTTTCCACAAAGAAAATGCCATTATAAGATTTATTACTGAAACTGCTAAAGTTGCTCCAGAACTAGAGTTTCTACAGTGCTGCCTGTAGAATTCCATATGTATTTAACTTTTCACTTGTATTGTTTAAAACCTTTCCTATATCTCTGTCTGATAATTCCTCACTATCCTTTTCAGCACCTACAGTATGAAGAGTATGAAGAGTTGTGAAATCTTCAACCTCTTTTTTAAAGTTAATTGAAGAAAAGGGATTTTTCTTCCTAGTACGTACCTCCACAATTGTCGAATCAGAGCCTTTCATCATCAACATCTCTTGCTCTTTGTCCCTTGCTCTGGATAGATTGAAATCCAATATTTTCAGACTGACTTTTGGTGGAGTGTTTGTTTAGCCTCCTGCTCCTTCTGCTTTATTTCCTATTATAAAGCACTATGAGACAACCAATATAAATCACACTGTATAAATATTGCTGCTACTCTTGAACCAGCATTAGACTCCATGGGTGCCCAGCCATGGTAACACAAGAAGCTTTCACAGTTCAGTACCTGCAGAGTCATATTTCTGTACTAGAAATCTCCAAACGATGCAAAGTTACTCATTTACCTGAAAAAGCAACTAGTTGTCAAATAAATCCTAAAAAAATCCATGTATGCATGGACTTTTTTTCTTTTCTTCTTAAACTTCCCGTATTATGAATAGTTCAATTTGATTTCAATATTTTGAACTTATTTTTTAAAGAATAGTAATATTATATTAAATCAAACACAGCTATTTTTTCCTTACTATAATTTTAGCATTTTATATCCCACATATGAATTAAAATGTGGGGTTTAAAATCCAACCTCAAGAGCAAAGGAAAAAAATCTGAACAACTGCTAGCATTTCAAAATAATTCATTTTACCAGTTGTTTGGTAAAGCATGTGGTAGCAGTATGGTGATGCCATCTCACTATGGCTTAATAGCTCTGAATATAAGCTTTGTTCTAGATTCATGCCAAATACCACCTTCATCTGAGACCGCAATAAATGGATACCCGATCATTTGGACTGGGTAGTCAAAGCAGCTGGATGTCATTATTACAATCGTACTCTTTATGTGCTGTATGTTCTAGAAACTGTGGTTTTAATCATGCTATTTCTCTTGGCTGCTAGGGTCAGAAGGCCTCAGTGTCATATTTGTATTAATTTTCAATAAAAAAGGGAGTGATGCATTTGAATGTTACTAACACATATATTTATACAAGTCAAGCCTTAATATCAATTGCATGAGAATTCAGAGGAATTAAATTTAAATTTGAAAGTATGAATATTCACTTAGACTCGCATACAATCAAGCATCTGTTTGTAATAAGTGATTTAGCTGACCAGTCACAACCAACTTACAGAGCTTGAATCTCAAATGCTAACAATCAAGTGCAGACAGAACCTGAAAGCGTGCTTGTGGAGTGTTCACTCTAATCTCTTGTAGTATATAAACCTCAGTTGCCTAGATTAGGTACCAAATAGCCTGATTATTCCTTGTTTCCTTCTTTCAGTGGTGACCCCGAGTCCCGCCTGCCATGTCTTGTTGTTAAGAAAAAGGTTTGTTCAAGAGGTTGTAACCTAAACACCACTGAGCAGTGAAGTATTGATCTATAATATTGAGGTTTTGACCTTTTCTCATAAAAAGGAAATATTTATTTATTTATTTTTATTTTCCTTTAAACAAAAATGAAAACTCACAGGGTGTTCTTTGAACTAAGAATCTTTTACTAGGTATCTTTCTAATTTTTATACCTTGATTTTTTTAGGTCTCAGCATCTACTGAGCTTGATGGATCGACCAAAGCCTGTTTCCCAAGCAGCTGCTTGAATTCTTCTCCAGTAGAGGTAACTATTACATCTCTTATACTCTTTAGCTATCAAACATCAATTCAAACAGTATAAACACAAATAAGGTTTTGTCTTTTCTTCTAAAATATGAGTGTCTCAAAAAAAATAGGTTGACTTCACCTTTAAGTACTTTAAATTGGATCCAGGCTTGTTGTATCTTTCAGGTTTTTTCTTTTACAAGGGAGCTTTCATTCAACCTAATTCTTTTGTAAATCAAGGATTCAAGAAAAGTTTACTTGTTAGTATATGTCTCCGCTGTTTCACTCTGCCTGATCCTTGGCTCCTCAATGTCGAACCAACTTCAGCAGACCTTCTCTTTTTGTTTTTTTCTTTTCTATTCTATCTCATCCAGATAGGCGCTGTCTCTCGTCCTCTCAGACAAGCTGACAGATGACCCCTCCCTGCAACCGATGGCCTATTCCTCTTTGCTCTCCGTCTTCCTATCTGTCTTCTCCTTGTCTCTGTCCACCATGCTTCCACTGCTCTTGTTATCTGGGTATCTCCTACCCTACCATCACTTTTGATGATGTTCCAGCTGCATCAAGCAGCTGGTCTGGAAGCATGGCTTCCTCTTTTACTCTCCCAGTTCCTGCATGTTCTCAGATTGCTCCACTGCCAGCTCTCTATTTTCATGACAGTGCTCATCACTTCTGTAATATACATTGAAAATACAATCTCATGAAACACCTCTAATATATATATATACTAGATGCCCCATGCAGCATTGCTTCTATGAAAATCCAGTGAGCCAATTTTTTTCTTGAGATTACATTTTATTGCACTTCAACAGCTTCACAACAATTCTGCATACACAAAATCCTGAAACATATCACACTTCCATACTGTAAGAGCTTTACAACACTTCTGTATACACAACATTCCTGGTTTTGCTACTCAAGCCAGCAGTCACTTGAAATTGGATGTTTTCTGGGTGGGAGATTCTGGAAACAGCTACATATAGTTGTCCATGGGTGAAGACAGGATCTCAAAGGAACACTTTGACTTTTTTTAATGTTTGGCTCTGGGCTTTATTGATGGTCATGCAGAATGCCAGCTGCAAAGGGAACTGTCGACTAGTCCACGTGAAGGAAAATGTGTTGTCAGACGGCTTCAGTGATGTCTGAGGAATTAGCACAGTTCTTTCTGATCCAACAATTTTTTCCTCAAGTACTCTGCTGTTGATGATGGATTGCACTAATAGCCATGTTCCATCGGATAGGCCATCCTTAGGAGCAAGGTTTAGCAGAAGTATGATGAGCATCCCAGGCTTAAGGTGGACCTGATGTGGAGGCAAACCTGACACCTCCATGGAATTCAGGTGCTCATTTGGCATAGCCATAAGACTTTCACCCTCTGAAACACGATCTGTGCTTGTACAAATCCATTCTTGCCCTGGAAATTTTGAATTTTGTCACAATAGCATTGTTGATCTCCTGCACACCGGAGTAATGTGGTGCCAGAATAGCTTTTTCAGATGCCCATCCTGGATTTTGATAATTATCCCGAAGATATGGAAATCTCTCTCTCTCTCTCTCTCCATGTATATATGTGTGTGTGTATGTGTGTGTGTGTGTGTATATATATATATATATATATCTATATATCTATATCTATATATCTAAATCTATATCTATCTACGTCATGCTAGAACATTTGGTACCGTAATGGCCTGAAGGATAATGCTGTATGTAAGCCTGGCCAGAAGACAGCAACTTGCCCCCATCTGTGAACTCAGTTCTCTCACCCAACTCCCTCTCTAAACAATTTCATCTATTGCAGTGAGGCTTCCTACTTACTAATGAGATGGCACACAGTATGCATAATAGTATAGATTAAGGGTGTTTAATGAGATGATAGATAGATAGATAGATAGATAGATAGATAGATAGATAGATAGATAGATAGATAGAACTATTGGAGGGGTGCAAAGCTTCAGTCCACGATTCGATTCAGAGAAGATTCAGCCCAATGCAGAGACTTAATTACCGAATCCGAATCAAATCAGGACAAGGAAAAAACTCTGAATTGATTCGGAGCCTCTGAATCAGTTTAGTAAAGATTCAGAAAAGATTCGGAGATTCAGAAGGCAATCTTTCAGGGGAACAGAAACTGAGAAGAGGGAGGGAGAGCAAGGGGGAAAAGACATCTCTATCTGGCCAGTGACTGTGATCTTTCCTTGAGTCCCCTTCCAATCACACTGCTCTGGGGGAGGGATGTAGAAACAGCATATAAGCCTCTGTCTGCAGGCTTTCTGTACCTTTTGTGAGCTATTTCTGTCTGAGCAACAGCATCTGAAAGGTACTGGACTGGCTTTGGTTCCTACCTAGTCAGTCTCCTGCTACTTTCTGTTATTGGAAAGGATTGGATATAACTTACTAACTAGAATCTCTCTACGTATCTCTATACAATCAATTTCTTTCAATTTATATTTGTTCTTGGGGGTTCCCCCCCCCCCACTTTTTTAAAAAGAAAGCTGTGTTTTCCCTGGCAGTGAAACCCCTGGACCTATCTCCTTGAAATTTGTCAGGCTTCATGCCCTCAGAAGGGGCTATCATCCCTGCAATTTTTATCCAAATCAGCCAAAAAATGACAAAGTTATAAGTCTATGGCCAAATCTCAGAAGCTCACTGAATCAGTAATGAATCTTCTGAATCAATTTGGGACAGTGATCCGAATCTCTGAATCAAATCATTGCCCTCCGATTTGGAAAAATGTGGATTTTTTTTTTTTAATCAGAGAAAACCAGGATCCCTATTCATGATTTAGGGGCCAGCTCTTTTCCCTAACTGATGAGTCTTTAGCATGACTGTGATAGCCAAAGCTCTGCAAAGTGGAATGTTTCTGCAGATACATTTTTTTGGTTGTAGGAAAGTCCCCCATTATATACAGCTGACATTGCTAGCACCTATGTAATTCCTCCTTGGTATAGGTAAATTGCAATTATCTATTATTACCATAGCTGCAAAATGGCCCCTTGAGGAAAAGAATGATTTAAAATAGATAAGGATTAAAGCAACCTTGATCTACTAAGGACGATCTAGAACAGCTGTTACTTGGTGATCAGTGTGTTGGTGGAGGGGGGGGAGGGACTGTGTTTCAATTTAACTAAAATAAAAGGAACAGAAGATAAAGAATGTGGATTTATGTAGAAGTGGTTTATGCTAAAAGCTTACTTTTTATAGCAATGTAGTAGAAAAATGGGTGCAATTATAGAGGTAAGAGGAACCTATAGTTGTTTCAAGCAATACAACAGAATGGATGGACAACTTCAGGGGCAGATCCACTGGGAGTGTGGTGGTGCAGTTGGAATCCCTTTTGATTCCTGCTCCACCCAAGTTCTAAAATAAAATGCCAGCATTTCTATTCAAGCAGTGTTGACAGAATCAATTGCTTTCATGGTTCATTATTATGTACCTGATTCCTGCTAATCTTTTCACTCCATGAGTATTAATGACCCTTCTCCTTTTTAATGATCTTCATGTTCCATTAATCATGTTTTCCTTTCTTCTGCAATGTTGTTGTCTGTTAGCTATTCCTGGTAAATAATATCTCTGTTCCACAGACCTTCAGACTGCTTTTAGTTCTAGCTAAAAACTTTAACTCATGTGTGGTAATCTAGAATAGAACAGAATAGATACAATACAATAGAAACAACTGACAGTGGAATACTGGAGGCACTGTCAATATGCACAAAAAGGGTTGAATTTGTTTTATGAATCTGACTAAGATACATTCATTTGTTTGACCCTGGATTAGATTAGATTAGATTAGATTAGATTAGATTCTCTATTGTTGTAGCAATCTTATATTGCTCCTTTGTCATCAGTGGACTCACCCAAAATCACATCAACTGAGCACCTGAGTTATGTGCATCTTTAAAAGGAAAATTAGGTTCAGTTCATGTTTTATGCAGTTTGGTTTCTTATTTGACTTGAACAAGTTAAGATGAGAGAAGATTGTTTTCATTAATTATTTTTCCAAATCTATTTTGGAATTTCAACACTGTTTCAGTGTTTTGGCCATAGGGTATAATGGGGAACCACTAAAATGTCTATATCTTTGTCATTTCTTTCCTGATTCAGATGCAAATCGCAGAGATAGTAGCCTCTTCTGAGGGCATGAAGTCTGCCATTTTTCAAGGAGATAGGTATAGGGGTTTTTATGAAACTTAACTTCAAACTCTTCAAAGCAAAACTCATATCACTTGCCGGCAGCATGTTGCCATCCCACACACATAATCAGGGGCCTGTGCCTCCTGGGAGGGCTATGGGGCTGTGGCAGACTCCTCCCAGGGGGCCCCTGGATCTGTGTGCGGGATGGCAGCATGCTGCCACTTCCGGTTGGGGCCAGTGCCAGCACCCAAGTCTGCTTGGTGCACCCTGCGCCAAGCCCTGGAAAGAACCCAGTGCTGGTGCTGGCCCCAGCTGGCCCATGCCCCTGGGAAGAGTCCGGCACAGCCCCAGAGCCCTTCCGGGGGGATGCGGGCCCCTAGATCTGTGTGCAGGGCTCGAGCCAGTGCTAGCACCCAAATCTGCTCGATGCACTCTGCAGGAAGACTGGTGCTACTGCTGGTCCCAGCTGGCAGTGGCAGCATGCTATCATTTCTGACCATATTGTGCAGTAGCAATGAGCTACTCAGCAGTAGTTGGCGGCATCATGATTAGTGCCCGCCAATGCTACATCACCGTAGTGATGAGCTATGTTGCCATAGCATCTTGTGTAGACATGCCCAGTCATTGTTAACCTTCATATAACATGATTCATTGATGATAATGTTGCCTGCACTCACACAACTCAGCATGTCAGGTAGAACCTCAGGTATAGCAATTTAGGAGTCTTGAATCCAAAAGCTAACTTCTGTCATTTATGATAGATGGAAATGTCCACAAATTGCACTTCCTGTAACACTTGAATCCTCTTGGTAGACCAGTCTCTGTATAATGTATATAACTGTGGAATTTTGACAGTCTAGTCAACAGCAGGTACTTGAAGACAGTCACAATAGCTTCCCTTCCTATGTGAAATTGTTTCAGGGTTAGTGTGCATTCTTTGTGTGGTGCCCTTATCAGCTGGTTCTTCCCACTTTCTTCTAAATAGCCCACATTTAATTGCACTCACAGTGAGCTGCAAATTTTAGCTTTTCTTCCAAAACATTCAGAAAAGGGGGGAAAATAATGAGGATGGTAAGTGGTTAGAAAAGACAATTGTTTCCACTTCTAATTTGTACAGTCTGCCATTTGGAGTTTACCATGGAGTTACATGGGTTGGAAAACCTGCAGTATAGCTGTAATGAAGAGAATTTTTAGCATTTGCATTTTCATTTTAACTTATTTCAGGGGTTCCTAGAGCAAATGGATGGGTACACAATCTAAGTTAATTGATTAAATTAAAGTTCCTTCAGGAAAAAGCTTTGTATTTATCTTGAGAGACATTTCCATAGTTTAAGAGAAGTATGATAGTGTAGTAAAAAAAAATCTGTAGTGATTTAAAATGTTAATAGCATGTATCCAAAGTAAGCACTCTCCTGGAAAACAATACACATTTACAAAATATATGATTAGGTTTGTCATGTGTTAATTTGTAAAATCCTCACTCTGGGATACATTTCTATTCAGTATATGGTAAATTAACAGATCAGTAATTGGCATTGTGCACCTCATTATGATACAGAGCGTTAACAATTTTCCCTAATACCTGCAGGTCAGGAGACTGTTATTGTACAACAATAACCACATCATAGTCAAGTTTTTTTTCAGAAAATATATGCACCCTTGCAATAACATTCACCTCTCTTTTTGCATACATAAGGTTGCTTCCCAAGAGCACCTTCATCTGAGCAGAGCATAAACCTATCTTTTGTGCATGTGAAAATGAAAATGACTGTATTGAAGAGACTCCTATGAGAAATACTGCACAATTTTGCTTCAGACTAATTCAAAAAACCCCCAAGCTGCATAATGAGGAGATGTTAAAAGGGGGGAAAAGAAAAAAAGAAAAAAAAGGCAGGTTAACCAATGCTCCAGGGTGTTTGGATTTCAGGATGAACTGTTTTCCTCCTGCTGCTACTCATGAAAGGAAAATGTGGATACTGCATTATATAATTATGCCACGGAGATTCATACAAATGAGTCTTTTTCTTTTTTAGAAGTAAGTTATTTTTATTACTGAAGTCCATAACAAATAGATGCTGGCCACCAAAAGGCACTACTAAATCATACTAAGCTGATTCAGGACAGTAATAAAATAAATAAATAACTAAATGGGACACCTTGTAATGACACGGCAAGTCTTATGTGTATTCAGTGCTCACATATTTGGCTGTAACTGGTTCCAGGCAAAATTCCTAGTGACACCAATTATATTCACATTGAGCAAAATAAGGAGAGTTTTGGTTTAAGAAACTAGGGCCTGATTCTTAGAAGTCCTGGGCATCTAACAGTTCTCACCAAAGACAATGGAATTTACAAGAATTGTCCTGTGAGAATTGAAAGATGTATCTCACATGGTATAAATAAAACCACTAAGTAATAATACATATTTTGGAAGGTAAAAAAAGATTGTTGAGAAAGTCCTAACACAGAAATATTTGTAGGAAAAATGCAATTTCCTTTTTAAAAAAAACCGAAAACATATAAGCTGTGTGTGCAAAAGTAATTAAAATAATTGGAAACATTTAAGAAAAAATTGCCCTCAATAATCTATATATATTATCTTTTGTTATAAAAATCCTTTGATTTAAAAAGGAAAATTAATCATTACAATACTGAGCACTGCAGTGCCTATTAGGACTCCTGCCATAGGGATTCACAGCCAATAGCTAGAAGCCCAAGCTCCACACTTAGTATGTAGGATAGTTAGGTACCTAAGAAATTGGATTCACAGAAGACAGCATAACATGAGAGAAACCTAAACTAACCAATATCGATGTCCCACTTGGAGTCTCACCTGCACTTAGCTGTCAGAGTTGCAAAGTGTCCCTTGTGGTTATGATCTAAATCCCTTGTTTCTGAAACTAAAGAGGGTGGAGTCTGTTCTTTCTTTAAAATGATGAATAGATGAGGTGACTCCCCTTTCTCTTTTCTCCCGAAGTCCAGCAGATAAAATATTAGGATAAGACTATTATGAGGTAAAGGTGCCTCTCTAAATCTGTTTGAATAGTTCCACTTTGGAGAAAATTCTTAAATATTCATGGACCGAGGGGGCAAGAGTAAACTATAGTATAGTGCTTATCAGGGAACCTGATTTTCTCTGATAAAAAAAAAAAAAATGTTTTTTTTTATATAAATCCCCCCACCAAACTCACGTTTCTGTGATTAAAATGAAATACCATTATATATATATATTACTGGAGTTCCATTTTAATCATAGAAAAGGGTGGATTTGGGGTTGTTTCTTTATATCTGAAAATTAGGGATTGTTTTGTATCAGAGAAACCCAGGATCTCTAGTGATTATGGTACTCAGCTGTGGGGTCTGAAGGTTCCTGGGCTGGAAAGAGGATTTATGTGATCGAGTAAGTGCTTTTTGGGCATGTGAAGTGAAATAATATTCTGTCCCTAACCACTTGGTACGTGGACTATTCTGTGTATGCTCAGCAGCAGAAAGGAAGCAACAAAGAGACTCCATCCATAGCAAATTCATCTCCTAGACTTCTCAGCCCCCCCACCTGCTGGGAGCATTTGCAGAGCGGGGGTCTTGCACAGAATTGCATCACAGGTCCACACAGCCACTCTGGCTGGCTCTCTGCAAGGAGCAGAACTTAGGAAGGATGTGTGTGTGTGTGTGTGTGTGTGTGTGTGTGTGTGTTTGCATGCATCCATGTGTGCAGGTGCGTGTGTGCATGTGCATGTGTGCAGGTGTTCAGCCTGGCCTCGAGGAGGCCTATGGTATGGCAGGGGAGCGCAGGATTTTGCTGTGCTTCTGCTTTCCCAGCACTTCCCAGCTTGCCCCAGCAAGGACCTGCTTGGGGCTGGAGGGAGTGCAGAGCAAGGGGGTGAGGGGGAAGAGGGGCAATTGGAGGCAGGCCATCACATGGGTCTGCATGAGGGCCCTGGCAACTGCAGGCAGATAAGTCTGTGAGGAGTGGGAATTGGAGGGCAAGGGCTGGGGACTGTTGGGCATGCACACACATGTGCACACGTGTGTGTGTACACATGTGTGCATGTGTATGGGTACACATGTGTGTGCACATGTGCATGCCTGTTGGCACTGGGGCTGCAGCAGGGTTGGGGAGGTGGGGGAGGTGCCTGCCCCTCTAGTAGGGGAAGAGGGTGGGGGGTTCTTTGCAGGCAGCAGGGAGCTGTGTGGGTATTCGGGCTCAGGGGCAGGGGCTGTGGGTTGGGAACACAGGGCACTGGCAGAGCTGGGGGGTCAGGGGGATGCAGGCCTGGAGCAAGAGGCACTGGCAGGGCTGGGGGAGGGGGGTATGGGTTGGGAGTGAGGGGCACCAGGGGGGCAGGGGACTGTGGGTTGGGAGCACAGAGCACAGGCAGGGCCAGAGGGCTATGGGTTCACAGTGAGGAGTATAAACAGGGATGGGGGGCTGCAGCTTGGAGTGAGGGACACAAGCATGGTCTGGCAGGGCAGGGTACTGTGGTTAAGGAATGAAAGGCAGCAGCAGGGCTGGGGGTGCTGTGACTTGGGAGTGAGGGGCAGGGGCAGGGTACAATGCATATCAATGCCCCCTGCCCCCCCCAACAATCATATACCTCCTCCCTCCCCTCTACAGGTGTCCTCTTTTTTGAAACTGGAATTTTGGTAACATTGTGTAATTAAGCTTTGGAACAATGTACTTGGGAATGTAAAGGACTCTCCATCACTGTATTAAATGCTAAATCATATATGGGTGTTTAAAAAAAAATGCTATGGCTCAAGCAGATGTAGTGGGCTTCATCAGTTATTACAGGACAGAGTATGAAGGAGACAGGACTGGAAGGTCATGGTAGTTCTTTCTGGCTTTAAACTCTATGAATCTATATATTTAAAAAAAGACACATTATTTTATATAACCTCTAAATGTACCTCTCCTTTTGTAAGAGTACTTTTAAATGCTTTCCTGTTGATTGTGACATTAGGCGTTTTCACTATTTCACAGTAGCATTAAAATAGGGGGACAAGTACTTCTAAGCTCTTGAGAGAGAAGGAAACACTCTTTACTTATTGATTCCTTTCTTCCTTTTTTCCCATTCTGTACTGATTACAGCAGCCTTATGCCTGACGAAAAGTAAATGTTCTTCCCAGTTCTCCACTTATGATATGAATTTTTTTATAACCTTTATTTTAAAATGAAAATATTTCCTGTTTGAGATTCTTTCATATTTTCTATATATTCAGTGTGTCAGCCTAAAAGATCAACATTATCTTTTTATGTCACAAACCCACAATATTTTGAGTTGACTGTGGAATATCATAAATGTTGTTGGTGGGGTTTTTTTTAAATTAATTTTACTAATATGTTGCATGTGGTCTCTGTGTATAGGTAGTGTCAAGCTAAAGCTAGCCTTATCATTATTCTATCTGTATGAATGCTGATATTTTATATGAATGTAATATCTATACATTTTTTATATTTTGGCCAAGAGTGTTTAGTAGGGAAATGGTTTATTTTAAGTGTTACTTCCTTATTTACAAATGAGAGAAGTCATGGCTTAGAATTAGCATCTGACATAGCCAGTCAAACACACCCTGAGGCACGTGAGCCAAGACTTTCCAGACAATGACAAATATACATTTTAGAATGAGAGACCTGTAGCAAGAATAACACCTGGCTATTGAGGAAATTGAAACCTTAGGATAGCCTTAGGATATGTCTGAAAGGATGTAAATATCCTCCTAGTCATAATTGGAGCAGGAAAGACTTCTGGTAAACAAATACACCCTTGGGAGGCAAGAAGTCCAATGCATAGTTTGGGTTCCCCAAGAATCCAGGGGATAATGCATATAAGAAACCATACTCAAGTCATGAAAGCAAGTGTTTGTTTTTAGTATTCCTGGGCATGGGGAATGACTTTAGACCCTCAGGCAGCAGAGTGAGTATTTCAGCCAATCAGGGAAGTTGAAGGGAGCCCAGACAGGCTAGTCAGAGGTAGCAGCTGCTTTCTAACCTGATGAGCAGAGAAGTGGAAACTGCATTCTTAGAGCTTAGGGCTAAGATGCAGGGATGAAAATCTTCATTCTGATGTTTTCTTTTGTTTGACTGTTCCTATAGCCCTGTCTGTATCTCCACATAGGGTTACTGCTTTCTAAACTTTGTTCTCATTTTTTAAATAAATATTTTTGTTATAAATTATGGTCAAGAATGAGTGTGATTTCAGGTATCCAGGTTGTAGCCATATTGGTCTAGAGGCAAAAGGAATCAGAACTCATGGTAGAGGTCATATCTTTTATTAGATCAACTAGATTTTTGCAAAAAAAAAATCTTTAATTGTCAGCTTTCAGGCACAAGCACCCTTCTTCAGGGCATAAGAGAAAAGATTGTAAAAGTTCTCCTAGGTAGAAATAAAAGTTCATATTTCATAGGGGAGTTAAAGGTGTAATAAAAAGGTGTGCTTTCAGAGTATTTGTCCATACAGACCAAACTCTACCAGGAACAGGGAATCTAAAATTTCTGAGCACATCATTGAAGAAGGGTGTGATTCTTCTATCTGGCAAGACCTGGATGAGGCAAGCAAAGCTGAGGTGCCATAGGTCAGGGAGGAGACCTTTGAAGCATCTCAGTCTGTTCTCATGGGTCAAACAGCAGATAGGAGAGAGAGGTTTGGGACTGAAGGACACCCCTAAAAATGTGAGAACAACCTGGATGTGTGTCTCAAAAGTGAAGCTTACTGAATCTGGGACCAGGGTATGTCACAGATGGAACAAGAAATAATATTTAGAATTATGTACACGTTTTCCAAGTTTCCCCTTCTCAGCAATAACCATCCTTCTAAGTAAGCATCTAACCAACCTTCTAAGAACCCTCTAGTAACCATCTAATCAACCTTCTAAGCAATAACCATCATGTTCACTGTCCAATGAAAAGCAGACAGATCAGATAGCAGGACTGAAGTCTTGGACTTCAAAAATGCAAATGTCAACAAGCTTAGGTCACTAGTAGGGCAAGTGTTGCAGGACCAGGGGCTGAAGACAAAAGATGCTCACAAAGAGTGGTTGTTCCTTAAAGACATGATCCTTGAAGCAGAAAGGAAATCCATTCCCATGCAGAGAAAAGGTAACAGAAGGACTGGGAAGCCCTTTTGGTTAAACAGGCCTCTTAAGAAAGAAGAAAGAGACTTATAAACAATGGAAGCTCAGGGTGGCCCCCAAGAAGGACTACTCCACAACAGCCTACATTTTCAGGGATCAGATAGGACAGGCTAAAGTGGTGACAGAACTTAAATTAGGAATGGGAATCAAGGACAATGTGAAGTCTTTCTTTAGGTATATAGGGAACAGGAGAAAAACAAATGGGAGTGTGGGGCCATTGCTCAACAACTCAGGAGAGCTGGTTACTGGCACCCAGGAGAAAGCTGAACTCTGAATGACTACTTTGCCTCGGTCTTTCACTGGACCAAGGGGAAAACCACGCCAGGTAGGGTAGAGGATGAGCACAGTAGGAATAATCACCTTCCTACTATTGCCATAGAATTGGTGTATGACTAATTAAAACAATTAGACATATACAAGTCAGTGGAACCAGATGATCTTCATCCGAAAGTGCTGAAGGAGCTGGCCAAAGCCATTACAGAACCTCTGGCAAAACTCTTCCACAACTCATAGCACTCTGGAGAAGTCCCTGAGGACTGGAAGAGGGCCAATGTTGTGATCCATCAACAAGAAAGGCAGAGGGGAGGACCCAGCTAACTATAGGCCAATCAGCCTAACTTCCATCCTAGGGAAAATCCTAGAAAAGTTCATCAAGGAGTCTATCTGTGATAAGCTTGCAGAAAGTAAGATTTTAAATGACAGCCAGCAACAGAATGACAGTTGTTGTGGGCAGGTCTTGCCTTACCAACTTCATCTCCTTCTATTACCAGTTAACTTATCACCTGGACATGAGAGACCAGGTCGACATTGTATTCCTTGACCTCCAAAAGGTTTTTGATCTTGTATCCCACAATGTCCTTGTGAGAAAATTGGAGGATTGTGGGCTTAACTCTGAGACAGTCAGGTGGGTGGGAAACTGTCTGCAGGATAGGACCCAGAGAGTCCTAGTGAATGGATCTGTCTCATCCTAGTAAGAAGTGGGCAGTGGTGTCCTGCAGGGGTTGGTGCTTGGTCCAGTACATTTCAACATCTTTATTAACAACTTGGATGTGGGGGTAAAGAGCTCACTGGCCAAGTTCGTGGATGACACCCAGTTATGGAGGAGCGTGGTCATGCTTGAAGATAGGGTGACAATAATTTGGATTATGAAGGAGCACTGGATTTGTAGCTGAACACAAAGGCTTTACCTGTGGCCTAGCAGAGCTGCTGACCACAAGGCAGAATGATATTTAAGCCCGCCATTTGCTTATGCTAAGTAACCATTTCAACTTTGTCAACCATTTTCTGAGGGAAAAGCAGCAAGTGAATCAGTGTGAGTCTGTGTGCTGTGAACCAGCTACAGTGAGGAACGAGATAAGATGAAGTGGCCCAAAAAAAGATAGAAGATGGTACAATCTGAGACAGAAAAACAGACTGGAATGTGGAAAACAGCACGTACTTGGTAACAGAATCCAAGATGAACATATGCAAAAAGGTGAATGGTGATTGGTGAAGAAGCCTCCAAAAGCTTCTAGGTTTTGGTTAAAGTCTGCCCATTGACCAAAGAAAAGGAGTCAAGGTCTTAGACATATGCTCATAGCAAAAAGACATGTAAATGAATGAAATGCATAGTCAATTCCATGCTAATGAAGAAACAGTAAACAGAGGTGGAGCTTGAGATGGGAGGAGAAATCGGTGGAACAGAAGGTGGGACGAAGGTAGAATGAATGTTAATGAGTATAAACCAAAGTGTATAAATGTGGGGAAAAAAAACTATTGTTTGTTGCTGCTCCCCATATTCTGTCAGTGTGGGAGCTTGCCCAAAATTGTCTCCATTCTGAATAAAGCTGTTGCAAGCAATGTGTGCTGGTGTTTGCTCCCTGCTCTGCTCTGGCTAATGAGTAACAGGATCCACGGGTAATTGGACTATCGTCTCCCTAGTCATTGGGTGCCGCATGGAGTCGGGGTCTAACAAGACAGGTGGACCTAGACAGGCTAGCAAGTTGGGTGGATCAGAACCTGATGAAGTTCAACAGCTAGAAATATAAAGTGATCCACCTCAGGATGAGCAACCCCAACACATGTGACTTCTGAACTGAATTGGAGACCACATGACAAAGGGTATAAATTGTCTTGTTCAGCTAGAACTTTTGTTCACTGAATTTGAAGGAGTTACATCAGCTTACTGTTTAAACATTGTCAAAGCTCTTTGCACATGTAAGAAATCAGCCTGATTCACCACTGCAGCTTAAAATGCATCTGATAGACAGCTACCCAAGATATTGGGGCTCTGGGAAAAAGTGAAAAGCAAATGCTTGGTGCATGTTACCACAGGGTGAGCTTCAAACTTGCTAAACTCTTCTACCCTCCAATGTCCAGACATGCTTCAAGAGGAGACTAGATTTCATAGATTTCATAGACATTAGGGCTGGAAGGGACCTCGGAAGATCATCGAGTCCAGTCCCCTGCCCAAAGGGCAGGAAGTCAGCTGGGTTCATAGGATCCCAGCAAGATGAGCATCCAGTTTGCTCTTGAAGGTGTTCAATATAGGCACTTGAACCACCTCCGGTGGCAGGCTGTTCCAGACCTTGGGGACTCGGACAGTAAAGAAATTCTTCCTTATGTCCAGCCTGAAACGGTCTTGTAGTAGTTTATGACCATTTGACCTAGTCGTCATCCCTTTGGGGCTCTCTGGTGAACAAACGTTCCCCCAGATACTGGTGGTCACCCCTGATAAACTTATAGGTGGTCATCAGATCACCCCTGAGCCTGCGCTTTTTCAGGCTAAAGAGCCCTAGGGCTCTCAGCCTGTCATTGTACGGTCTGCTTCCCTGACCTCTGATCATGCGCGTGGCTCTTCTCTGGACTCTCTCAAGCTTCTCCACATCCTTTTTGACTTGTGGAGCCCAAAACTGGACGCAGTACTCCAGCTGCGGCCTCACTAAGGCTGAGTACAAGGGGAGAATGACGTCCCGGGATTTGCTTGAGAAGCATCTATGGATGCAAGCCAGCGTTTTGGTCACTTTACTAGCCGCTGTCTAGACAGTCACCTGGCTGGGGTTACCTGATCCCGAGTTATCTTTCCTGCCCGGTGCAGGGGGCTGGACCCGATGGTCTTCTGAGGTCCCTTCCGGCCTCACAATCTATAAATCCTTCAGTGAATGTAAATAACAGAATGGCTGAAAACTCTCAATAAATATGACACAGGGATAAGTACATGTATAACGTGATACATGACATGCAAATGTTTTGCAGGATAGGCACCAATGATTGAGAACTTTTTTCTGGAGTAGGATCTTGCCTTCAGGAATCTTTGTAAATTGTCTAATAAGTTGGTAGCACTATAGAAATGTTACTACTGCAGTACCAATGCTACATATCATCCTCATTCACCAATGCACTGGAAACAGCAGATGAAGAGAGCTATAGATGCAGTGAAAATATGGCACGAAGGTCTTAGAAACCTCAAAATAAGCTTGTGTGCTTCTTTTTACTGATATTAAATATTCTAAACATGCATTTCAAAATATATTTCCCCAGCATGGAAAATTATATTTAAGCTTAAGATCCTGTACCTGTGAAAGTCTTTATGATGACTCTTACAATAACAAAAACTGCAGGTCCTTGTTGCATTGTTTTCAATTGAATGCTTCATATTGGGAAAAGAATAAAACAGTTTTGTTGTTTCCTTTGGCTGAATATGGAAGTAAGTGCAAATGGAAGGTTTGAGGGAGTTTTGGTTTTTGTTATTGGTTTGTTTTACGGAGATATTTTCTCTGGCATATCTGCATCGACATCTCACAAGCATTCTTGTGGAAAGTTAGCATTTCAGGAAGAATATAGCAAGAACATGCATTAGCTGGAGATGACTGACAGCACTGAAATAGTTAAATTCTAACAATGCACACATTCCAGCACAAGTATAACTGGCACGTGCAATTGTGCTAAATAAATACTTGTCTGGGAGAATACCACTGTTAATTTTCAGATAAAGGCAGGGAAATGTGTGCCCACAAAACCTCTTGTTTTCCAATTGAATTCCATCGATTAATAGATTTCTCTACTTTCTCTAATATTACCTGAAGTTAATAGACAATATTTATTTAAAGGTACAGATTAGATTGGGAGAATCCCTGTTTATCCACCTACTGTGCTCTTTTTTGTGTCTTTGGGGCAGACTATGCTAGGATCAACGCAGAGCACACCACCACAGAGAGCTCCAGGATTCATTGTCACTGATTTATCCTTTTGATCTAGGGAGCAGAAGTGAAGTGCAGATCCCTTCTGAGAATCATTTAATCATGCTGAACCTAGACATGTTGGAGGTCTCTGAGCTTTGCCCATTTTAAATAAGCTACTGATAATATCAGCACTTGCTTGGAGTGGCCTTCATTCCAGGAGAGCTGCAAAACACACTTCAACTGTCCTATGGTTGGGTGTAAATAGGTGTGGAAACATCCTCGCATGCCCTGGGCAAGGTTAAATATTATCCTGTCCTGCATGTGAAACTCTAAACTATATAACAGCTCCTGTCAGGAGTTGTCACTTCAGGTGTTGCATAATGTCAGATTTTTAAAACAAACTCTCTTAATTTCTACTCACAGTTAAATGAACCACAGGAAATAACTGAGCTGAAAACAAAACAAAACAAAATGCAGAATGCCCTTTGCCTGCAGGCAACATGCAGCTCATTCTCATTTGAGATTCTGCCTGAAAAAGAAATTAGTCATCGCTACACTCAAAATCCATGACAGCAGCCTCACTGTTATTTTTGACTAATGTCATTGCCTGTCTCTGTTAAATATTTGTGACAATATTAATCCAAAGGGGTAATTTGGACCCCAGAATTTCTTGCAGGTTAATGACTGCAAGCATGGGCAGATCCAGGATTTATTAATTTGGGGTGGGGTCCCCCAGACCATGAGGAGGTGGGAGCCCAGGGGTCAGCTCCTGGTGTCCTCCTGCTGACACCACGGGTACCATTCCCAACTGATCTGGGGGAGCTGAGAGCCACTCCTGCCTGTTTCAACTGCAGCAGGCAGGGGGCAGCTGTGTGGGGTGCCAGACTTGGTTGGGGATAGCAACATGCAATTTCCTAGTTCCAGTGTCTGCTGCCTGCTTCACTCCACTCCCATTCCCCACTGGCTGGAAGCTGTCCCTGGCTGAGCCATCCTCCCCTTAGAGCTGTTCCATGCAGTATGGGGCAGGAGTGGGGCAAGAAAAGTTCTGGGGCTCCCCTTGTCCCTGTGTCAAGCAGGCACAGTGGTGGCAGCTCATAGTTTCTTCCTTCCAGATCCTACTGCTGACCAGTGGGGGACACTGGAGGGGAAGGGGCAGGCAGGGAGCATGGGCTAGAAGAATCTGTATAGCACTGTCACCATTACATGAAGAGCCTGACACCCCACACAGCCATATTCCATGGCTGGGGTAAGGCAAGAGCAGCTCTGGGGATGCCCCCAATACCCAGATCAGCTAGGAACTGCCAGCAGCAGCAGAACCTCTTTTGGTTCTACTCCTGACTGCAAACAGCAAAGGATTTAAGTCCATAAGCTCTGTGATTAAGAGATGTGATGAGGATGACAATATGAATCCTGAATTCAACAGCCATCACACTGAGGAAGAAAGGGAGGTGCGGGACTTGAACTAGCTAAAAGGAAACACTAAAGGCAGACATTTGAAATCCCACACATTCCCAAAACCTATTCCTATGAATTTCTATCCTGTACATAGGCACCTAAGGCATCCGTTTGGGTACAGACAACCTACTCAGCCTCTCCTTTTATGACACATCATTGTGGTAATGCCTGTGCTACCTGCTTTATATATAATAATCGTGGAAGTCAGAGAAGTCATCCAAAAAGTAGAGGAACTGAGTTCAGTGTCTTCATCAGCCTGATGGGTTTTAAAACCAAATCTCCCATTTCCCAAGAAAGTGCTCTAACCAGCAAGCCACAGGCTAGGTTGTGAAACATGGATGAAAGGTGGATCATTCTATTTCTTCTGTCAAATGTACAATAAAGGATGTAGGATTCATGGGACCCAATGAGAAAAAGCAAAAGAAACATGAGTGTTGCCCAGTGATAAGGCATTCATGTTGAAGGGGTTTTCATGGGTTCTCATTCTGCTAGGGCAGTTATGTTTTCTGCATTAAAAAAAATGAATAAAATGCATAAACAAGTCTGAGAGTAGGTACCAGAATGAAGGAAAATGCCAATACGGCCTCATGATCCTTTACGCTTAAAGTTTTAATCTGGCCCCATGAATCTTGCTGCTCAGCACCAATAGGACAACTCTTATCCGCCCACACAGCAGCCTAGGTTACCGATTACTTCACTCTTCTTTGTGGACGGGGAAACATAGGTTTGACCTTCCTTGGGCTGTGAGGGGCGTTAAATCTATTTCTCTTATTTCTTGAGTGACAGTACTAATCACTAAGTTATAGCATAGAGATAGGCACTACCATCACAAAAACATCTTATTTTATGATGGATTCAATATTGTCAGTGTACACTAGGCATGCTCTGAACATGTTTACAGGATTGTGAAATGCAAAAATTTAGGACTTCAAATACAAGTACTTCAGTTTGGGAAAACCATATCCAACAATTGGTCCCCTTGAGTCACTGACTTTTTTGAGGGTACTAAGCTAAGTAAAATACTCCTTTGGCCCAGCAGCTTACCTGTCTGAACAACAAGACGTCATTACTAGATTCAGATTAATGATAATGAGATCTGCAGTTGTCATGGGCAGGTGGTTGGTGTCTGATTCCATATTCAGATAAAATATGTTATTGTGGGAAGAATGAGATTGATAACTTAAATCACTATTTGTGGTCTTGTACTGTAAAAGCTGTGAAATAGTACTGCCCAACACAAGTACTAGCCTACAGTAGTGTTATTTAGTGCACAATGCATGTATAGATGCTGATGGGGTTGGCTGTGACATGAGAATATGGGAGGGGATCCCTGCCAGATAGCCCCACACTGTAGCACCCTCATGCCCCAGCCATCTCCTTTGCAGTACATTGAGCCAGGTCAAAGCAGGCCTGGGCTGGCAGGCTGGTTCCTTGGGTCCCTGCTTATCTGGGCTGTGCTGCCCGACCTCAACATACTGCAGTCCTGGTAGCACATGTAAACGCTACACCCAGAAGCAAAACACTCCAGCATGAACTCCACTGGAGTTTATTCCGATGAACTAATTTCATGTGTTGATGTGCCCACACAGTCTCGAATTTTTAGATACATGCAAACTTATTGGCAGTTCAGGTTTACAAACATCTTGATGTTCATGCCAGGTCATGTACATATGTAGGTAAACATAGGCAAAAAATAGGTTCACAAGCATTACAAAGGGCATTTGTATGCCTAAATCATATATATATATATATATATATATATAGGATTAAATCTGTGATATTAGGCTTTACAATATTAGGGCTCTCAAGAACATTAACAAAGCTGCATCCAACAGTCCTAATGCAGTTTCATTTTTAGATACACGTACACACATGCATGCATATACAAGAAAAGAAAAATATGTTATTACCATCAAAGACTAATCAGCTGGGAAACTGGCATTAACAGCCCCCTAAGTAGTAGTAAGTCCATGAATAATGACTTGTCAGCTAGTGGGAGCCAGTAGTTATACAGTTAGGAATGACCTTAACATGTTAATCCATTTTCAGGGAGAACAGAACAATCACCTATCCAGGTTGTCTCTAAGGATGACCCATTTAATTTTTTTGCCTGGGAGGCATCTCAGCATTCTGCCTTCCCTTTTATAACAAAGTGAATAGTTACTTGCCTGGGAGGCACTTTACCAAGTTTGATGAATTGCCTCATAGGCTGATCCAAAACGGTACCTGTCTGGAAAGAACTATCTTGATGCTGACCTAATTATTAAGCAGACTGTAACAGTTACTTATCCTAGGATGTTTAATATGCATCATATCTGAAAGTGACTGCCTGTAGATTTTGATTAATAATTCATACTTAAGGTTATCTTCATTTTTAAAAAGGGACAGGAGCCTTTCTTTTAGCAACAACAAAAACAGCAACAAAATGTTGGTCCTAAGCATACAGAGTTAGGAAAAATCACTAAAAATCCAGATTCTCTTTTACATATTAGTTCGATACGGGTCTAATAACCTCTAATGCAGAATGTCTAAAAGAAAAGACTTCAGATTTCAGGTTTTATGGATACTGTGAAGCTTAAATCAAGAATATTAAGTTATTCATGACCCTCAAATGAAATGTATTACTGATACACATAATATTATTGTTGTTGTTGTTGTTGTTAAATGTATTCCTGGAATTCTTATCTTCACTCAGATCTTTTAATATAAAAATGTATTGACCTGGCATCTGTGATTTCCAAGAGACTGAATATTACACGTTTGAAGACAACATTAAGTAGTATTTGATGGTATTAATGGTACATAAGTATTTAGCAATGAAAAACAAACGTATTTAAGTGGGTAAGAATCTGAAAGTAAAGTTAAGTGTGGGAACCAAAATAGGATGGAGGAGTGAACATCCAAAAATAGGCATAGAAAATCTCTTCAAAATCTTCCATAGAAGAAAATAATAATTAAGAGGGAATAAGTGCTTTCATAACAGATTTAAAACTTTATTAGTAAGCAATAAATATAGTTATCTAAATGTACAAAAATCTAGAACTCTTAATTCCAAAATGATACCTTTTATTAGACCAACTGGAAAATCGGAGGAAAATTGTCCTTTTCTGCAAGATTTTGGGATCAAAGTCCTGAAAGTTATTTATATGTATATGAAGTTATTTAAATGTATCACTTTGGCAATCCCTCATAGTCAAGGATGTTTTTCTTCCATGATTGTCTTCCATGATTGTCTTATCTGTGTGTCTCAAGATGGCTAATGATAAATTACTGGACAAATCTTGAAAGCATACTTTCTCAACATATTTTTTTGTAGAACAGCACAAAAAATGGTAATAAGAAACAGGAAAACACTGATCAGCTCAAACAGAATACCAACTCCATGACAAAGACAGCAGAATTCCTTCTTCTGTAAGCAACGCCCTGACCTTGGTCATGTCATTAATGACCTCCCACCTCTCTGGGAAAATGGTGACCATCTCAAGTTATCCTTGGGGGACAAGTCTATCCTGACGTACAGGCAGCTGCCTCAAATTCAAAAGATCTGTCTCTAGCAACAGACTAGCTAACTGCTAGTCTCACCAAGGCACCAGGTTTTTCAGTGGAGCCAGATGCCAGCTGTGCCCCTCATTAACACAGACCACATCGCCACTGGATCAAACAATATAGATTATAACATCCAGTGTTAATTTACTTGCTCCTTTCCCAGCATCATATACACCATCACCTGCTTATAGTACTCCTTGGTTGTCTAAATTGGACAGATAGGAAAATCCCTATGTGAAATAAGGAATGGACACTAATCTGACATCAATTCTAGAAAGACACACAAGCCTGTAGCAGAGTACTTCAATCTTCCTAACCTTTGCATCACTGACCCCAAGTAGCTGTTCTTAAACAACAAAACTTTAAAAACCAACATGCACATGAAAATGTGGAACACAACCTGGTTTGTGTTAGGTACGGTCTAAACAGAGGCTACTGATTCTTAACCCATTACCTGGAGTTGCTTTTATAACCCTTATGTCTGTCTGTCAACTGGTTAGCTGCTTTGTTTATCCCTCTTGATTTTTTCAACTTTCTTTCACTTCTCTCAGCAGTGCTTGTTCCTTTCCTTTCTTTATTTTTTGTATTTAAATAATCTTTTTCATTTATATTCAGTAGCCCCGCTCTCTGCAAGTCCATTCATAGCATCCCACAAAGCAGGCTATGGTCTTTAAAAGCTCATGCCTTTCTGAACAAGTTCGTCTATGAGGTGCCATCCCACCCTGTCTCCTGCCTATGTCTTTAAGGCACAACTGGAAGTGCAGTGGTGGCTTTAGACTTATTATACTTAGTGCAAGGCAAGATTTATTTAAGGGCAGTTTCCTCCCTAGAGTTTTTGGGGCGTCTTGTCTATGGTAGATGTGCACCAGAGGGAATGTCTAGAAAAAAATTAAACAGAACATCTCAACAGTTTGAAACATATGCTGACATTTTTGTGTGTTTGACAATCTTATTTTTTTTCCTAGCAACACTTGGGGACCTCTGCCTAGCTACTTTATTTTAATTTCCATATAGAAACAATAGAGTATTAAAACTAAATTGTCAAGATAAACTGATATAATTCTCATTTATGATGCATCAGACACTAAAATATCTGGGCATATGTACTAGAATGTGTAGTAGAGGGCATGATACACATGATAACACATCCAACCTTCAGAATAAATAATTTATTTTCAAGGTTATGGACATGAATATCATTATGGCATAACAACAGGCAGCTAAGAAATTGCATATGGAATCTGAAAAAAAGATCAGAGGGGTCTGGACCACAGTAGAGAAGAATGAACAAGGACAGCTGAGCATAAAAACATATCAGAGAAGAACTGCAAAGAATTAAAGCAATTGTAAAGAATGTAAAGAATTAAAGTTATATAAAGCACCACATCTGATTTGCAATTAATTTTACCAGCTGTTGCATAGAAGAACTCTAATCACTGCATCTCTTCTACAAGTTAATTTTCAGCAGAAGAAATGGAATGTAAGGTTGTCTAATCATGATATTATACACTAATGCTGGGGTCTTTTGTGTAAAAATTCTACTGATCTCCATAGTGTTGATTGTAATATACAGTAGTAATAGTTGATGACATGTTACTGATACACTCTATGCATTTCTCTTTCTTCCCTAAACCCAACACTACTGGATCTATTTTATTTTTCAGTCAGTTGTTGCAGGAGTGAACCTAATCTAGATGGAAAGATTTGCTGTATCCTTGTAGATAATGTGCAGATAATGTAGTGAGGCTGCGTACACGCATTCTAATAATCTCGAACAATTGTCCTGGGTTTGTTCTCTTGGTAGAAAAACTCACCACAGATGCCTGAATAGACATTCAAATGCTGAACCCCTGAAGACTAGACAGCTTTCACTGCTGATGCTGCATAGTCAAGGAGGCCTTGTGTACATATCTCAGCAGTGGGTAGTGGTGGTTGGAGACTCCCTCTGTGGGGGACAGAGGCACCCATCTGCCAGCCTCACCTGGAGGTGTCTCAGAAGGTCTGCTGCTTGCCTAGAGCCTGGATCTGAGATGTCACAGAGGGATTACTGAGACTTATTCGGCCTTCTGACTACTACCCCATGCTGCTCATTCATGGGGAGACCATGAGCAGATAAAAAGTGACCATAGGACTCTGGGTGCAAGGTGAAAGGGATGGAGGCTCAGGTGGTATTGTCCTTGGTCCATTTGGTCAAGGGAATGGAGCTGGGCAGAAGTGGGCACATTCTGCAGATCAGTGCATGGCTGCGCAGGTGGTGTCACCAGCAGCGATTTGGCTTCTTTGACTTGATGTTCCAAGAAGAAGGATTGCTAGGAAGAGACAGGATCCACCTGACAGTGAGAGAGAAGAGCATCTTCACAGACAGGCTCACTAACCTAGTGAGGAGGGCTTTAAATTAGGTTCTCTGGGGGATGGAAACCAAAGCCTTGAGGTAAGTGGGGAAGTGGGTGACCTGGAGGAAGTCAAACAGGAGCAGGCAACAGAGGAGGCCTTCCCATTCTTCCTGAGAAATCAGGGCATTGGCTATGTACCTTAGGTGCCTGTCTATGAATGCACAGAGCCTGGAAAACATATGGGAAGAATTGGAAGTCCTTGCACAGTAACAGAATTATGACTTTTTTGGAATAACAGAGACTTGATGGGAGAGTTCGCATAACTAGAGCACTGTCTTGGATTGGTATAAATTGTTCAGGAAGGCCAGGCAGGGGGGAAGAGGAGGAGCTGTATTTTAGGTAAAAGAGCCACATGATTGCTCAGAGCTCCATTATGAAACTGGAGATAGACCTGTTGAAAATCTCTGGGTTAGGGTCAGGGGGGAGAGCAACAAAAGTGATGTCATGGTCGGGGTCTGCTATAGATCACCAGACCAGGAGGACGTGGTGAATAAGACTTTCTTCATACAGCTAGCAGAAGTTTCCTCGATCACAGGCTGTAGTTCTCATGGGGGACTTCAATCACCCTGACATCTGTTGGAAGGATAATACAGCAGTGTGCAGTCAATCCAGGACATTTTTAGTAAGTGTGGGGAACAAATTATTGGTGCAAGTGCTGGAACAGCCAACTAGGGGCCATACAATTCTTGACCTGGAGCTCAAAAACAGGGAAGAATTGGTGGAGAATACAGTTGTGGATGGAAACTTGGGCAGCAGCAACCATAAGATGATTGAGTTCAGGATCCTGAGGAAAGGAAGGAAGGAGAGCAGCAGAGTATGGACCTAGGTCTTCAGAAAAGCAGTCTTTGACTCAGGAAACTCATGGGCAGGAGCCCTGGAAAACCAGTTGGAGGGGCAGAGGAGTCCAGGATTCCTGGCTGTATTTTCAAGAAAACTTTTATTCATGACTGGTGGGGCCACATCTGAAATACTGCATCCAGGTTTGGGCCCCCCCACTACAGAAAGGACGTGGACAAATTGAAAAGAGGCCAGCAGAGGGCAATGAAAATGGTTAGAGGGTTGGGGCACATGACTTATGAGGAAATGCTGAGGGAACTGAGCTGATTTCAACTAGAAAAGAGAAGACAGAGAAGGAATTTAATAGCAGCCTTCAACTGCTTAAAGGGTAGTTCCAAAACAGACTTCAACTGGATGGAACTAGATTTTTCTCAGTGGTGACAGATGACAGAACAAGTAGCAATGGTTTTAAGTTGCACTGAAGGAAGTTTAGGTGAGATATTAGATACAACTTTCTCATTAGGAAGGTAGTAAAACACTGGAACAGGTTACGCAACCATAAGATGATTGAGTTCAGGATCCTGAGGAAAGGAAGGAAGGAGAGCAGCAGAGTATGGACCTAGGTCTTCAGAAAAGCAGTCTTTGACTCAGGAAACTCATGGGCAGGAGCCCTGGAAAACCAGTTGGAGGGGCAGAGGAGTCCAGGATTCCTGGCTGTATTTTCAAGAAAACTTTTATTCATGACTGGTGGGGCCACATCTGAAATACTGCATCCAGGTTTGGGCCCCCCCACTACAGAAAGGACGTGGACAAATTGAAAAGAGGCCAGCAGAGGGCAATGAAAATGGTTAGAGGGTTGGGGCACATGACTTATGAGGAAATGCTGAGGGAACTGAGCTGATTTCAACTAGAAAAGAGAAGACAGAGAAGGAATTTAATAGCAGCCTTCAACTGCTTAAAGGGTAGTTCCAAAACAGACTTCAACTGGATGGAACTAGATTTTTCTCAGTGGTGACAGATGACAGAACAAGTAGCAATGGTTTTAAGTTGCACTGAAGGAAGTTTAGGTGAGATATTAGATACAACTTTCTCATTAGGAAGGTAGTAAAACACTGGAACAGGTTACCCAGAGAGATTGTAGAAACTCCATCCTTGGAGGATTTTAAGACCCAGCTAGACAAGTCGTAGCTGGGATGATATAGTTGGGGACAGTCCATCTTTGAATGTGGGTTTAGACTAGATGACCTCCTGAGGTCGAAAATGCGCAAAAGTTGAGCCGGACCACCCAGAACCCCACTACGGCTACTAGTCAGGCTCTGCATGGCAGAATTGTCACTGCTGCAGCCTTAGGAGGCCCCTAGGACCCCCAGAACCCCTGACTCCCCTACCCCCCAAGGGTAACTTGCCATGCATCAAAGCGCGCATAGCACAGGCATTCCCCAGGTAAAAGTAGCAGTGGCACAAGGTGAGCTTCTGCTACTTGGCCCTGGGGAACCAAACATTGAGGTTCATCTGGATGTGCCTGCTGATTCAAGCAAGCAACATGGGCAGGGGTTGAAGCAAAGCATCCTGGGATGCTGGAGGACTGGTTTCTCCTGGAATAATAATAACTCTCCCAGGAGAAATTGAATAGCTGTACATAGCTTTGACTACATGTGAATCCAAACAAGTTGTGGGTAATATCATCTTGACTTCAGCCTGCTAAATGTGTGTTATGTCATTATGCTCCAGCTTCTAATTGTATAATTAAACTTTCTTCTGCCAAAAACTCTGTAGAAAGATATTTAGCATTAATAAATGATTGATTTGGTCTCTGTGGGGGACATATGCCAAAATGTCATCTTTTCCTGACTTGCCAACATACAATGACCACAAAAACCCTGTAGATACACCATATATTGGTGTACAGGTTCATTTCTAACAATGCTTACTTGACAAGCACCCAAGTTTTCAGTTTAAGGCAATTATTATGGAAAATTATCTATTGGAAGTGGTGATGCATGATAATGATTATGATGACAGCATGGGGGTCTATAATGAAAGTATTAGGACCTTTACTAGATTTTTGAATTTTCTAAAAATAATCCTGCAAATTCAATAATAGCTATAACACCAATAGTATGGTAACATCTTCATTAAACTGAAGAACAGCAAATGAAACTACAAGGCTATAGGCTAAGTTAGTGTAGGACAAAGACTTTATCATAAACAGGGATCTGGGTTTTCTCTGATAAAAAAAAATCCCCAATTTTTGGTTTAAAAAAAATGTTGGTTTTTTTTTAGTCAGAGAAAACCAGGATCCATGATCATGAAGCACTTAGTGTTAGACTAATGTAAACCTCACTGGGCTGGGCCTCCTTAATATACTGTAGAAGACAAAGATTTTAAAAAATACATTTTAATTCACTAAGAAAATTGCACCTCCCAGATGCACTTATGCACCAGTCTGATTTGAGAGTGTTGAGTATCCAATAGCTCCCCTTGAGATCACACAAAAATAGTTGAGGTTCCCTATTCATACAGTTCTTAGACAAACTGCAGGATTCTATAATTACAGGTATCAGAACCTTCACTTGCTTTTTGCACTCTCTAAAAATGCCTTATGAAGTTATTTAATTTAAAAACATATTTATAGAAATTTTTTTAAAGTCTTCAATTCTGGTCTTTCTTTTGTAGAAGACCACACTTGGAGAATTTAAAAATGTGGATTATAAGATTTTTCAGCCTTTTAAAGAGGGGTGAGGGATAATATAACTTTTTTCCAAAAAGGAGCTTTTCTTTTGTTACAGATATACCCAGAATAAAATCACTAAAACTTGAATTAGCCCAGATTGTGTTTTGGTTTTGTTTTCTTGGCTTGTTTCTCTGTTTCCCTACCCCCATCCCTGTGCTATGTCATACATCTCTAGCTATCTATAAAGTATTCTAGAGAAATATAGAATTTCTAATTTAACAAATAAGGAGGTCATGTGTGCATTCATGTCCTTCTATATTGAAAAATCCTTTTAGGGCTTTGTACTCTATCGCAATCAATATATACATAGTAACCTTAGTACAAAAGACACAAAACTCCTAAAAAGCAGGCCCCCTTGTGACAGATATAGGGTGCTCAGTGGGTGAGCTAAAAGAAAATAGAAAATCGGAGGAGTTAGAAGAAATCAGCTTTACTTTGTGCTTAAAAGCCCTAAGGACAACACTTACAATATGTCACCTTATCACTCACCCTTGAAGTGCTTTATTGCTTAATCATGTAATAGTCTCGGTCTGAACAATATCCAAGATGATGAAGAAACTCAGTCTCCCTCAATTCTCTCTAGATCACTGTGTACTAAACCAGGAGGCATGGTCAATATGCACTTTTTTTTTTTTACTGCTTGTTAAAATTCTATAAAAGTGAAAAATTCTGGAAGTGGTAGTGCGAAAACTCTCCTCCACAAGGATTTCTCACAACCCACTTTTAAACATGATCCATAATTTGATCAAATGCTCTTGGGCACTATTAAATAGTAATAATGAACTTCACCTAAAGCCCTTAGTAATTTTGTTCCACATTTCCTTCGCTAATTATCCACTATTCCCTATTTATTATTGCTTCATTCCCTGCCTTGAGGCCTTCTAAAAATACTAAGAATGATAAATTAAACAATACATTTTGGCACCAAGTTAACCAGTAGGGAGGGTTATAATTTAATGGGTTGTCTTCTGAATTAATTATTTCTGAATTATTTAATTGCAGCTTCTAAACAAAATGTCTTGCTAGAAATATGATACCATAAGCCAAGCTACTGTCCTATGTTCTCTCTCAAAATAAAAAGAAAAATATTAAAAACATATAGGTTTAAATTAAATTCACAGTCGCCTTCTATGACGATCAATTGGAGCCTTCTATTTGCATTTGTATTTATATTTTTGCTAATGAGCACTGCCGGCTCTAGAGAGCCATAACAGTATTTTTCAGGGTAATCTCACAAGTGTAATCACTAGGCAATTGGCACTCTGGAGTTAATGTCCTTTTTTTTTTTTTTAAGTAACAGTAGTCATTGACTTTTACATGATGCTGTTATGGGCTTCACTCAGAATCAGTTATTTTAAATTAAGCCTTGACATATTTGAATATTAGAAGAAAGTTGCTTTGTCTTTCTTTCACATTAAATCCTAGGATAAATGGACTTTTTTGTGTTATGATACTTCCTAACAATTGCCGTTCTTCTTTTCTTTTAAAAATGTGACATTTTGCTCAATGATGAATACTCATTCCGTGAATGAGCTGTTTAGAAATATGTGCCTTGTCAAATGAAAATTTGTAGAGATATGACATGCTTCATTCTACAAGTTTAAGAATAGTTTTGTGTATATCCCCAACATACTCATATTTATAAATGTATATGTATTTTTATTGTTTTTTTTTCAATAAATATGATATGAAATCGAGTGGTGATGAAGAGTGAAAACTAGATTATGTAGCCATCCAGTTTTATGCTTTGTATTTTTTAGGATTATAAATACCTGTGTGAAGGATGTTCTTATAATTAATACAAACACACAGGCATAAGAAGACTGGGATTCTATTCCTTGATGTATTTACTAACCCAAGCCTGTGTAGCTTTGAATAAATTCCTCTGCAGCATTCTGTTCTTCAGTTTCTGCTTGGAAAACTAGAGCTGCTCATTAAGCTCTTAGACCTTTTAATGTTAGTAATGTACCTGGATACTGTGGTAATGAGTGCTCTAGAAATGTCTATAATAAATAAGATTGTTTACAACAATAGCATGTAATGATGCAGATATGTGCCTACTAAAAATTGGGAAAAAGATTTTTGTAAATCCTAACTTCCCAAAAATGGATGATCCAAAATGGATGATCCAAAAGGAGCATGGTTAACTACTGTGGATTAGCATGATATAATTCTGCTGTTCATACTGAACTAGGATTATTTTTACTTTGAAATCATATTCTATTTATTATTTCCATTAAAAAGAAGAGTAAATCAATACATCACTAGTAAAATATTATACATATTAAAGAGACAAACCATCAGACAGGGAGCCACTGTCTTGCTAGAATGAGGAATACATGAAAAATTATAGAGTTAGCCCTTTTATTTATTTGTTTGTTTTAAATAAAAGTTACATTTAATAGTTTAAACCAGTGTCACCAACAAAAGTGAAAAAAAAAATGAAAACAGACCAACAAAACAAAATAAAATAGAATGTCTTTTGACCTAGATTTATGGAATTAAACATTGCGTTATAAAATATTGCATTCAATGCTTAATGCTATAAATCTTATATTTATGTCCACAGGTGGTGCATCTACTTGAAACACTAATTGTGCAGTAGATTAATTCTACTGCGCATTAGTGTGTCACAGGGAAAGCCATGCTAATGTGATAATGCACAGAATTAGTCTACTACACATTAAGTGTCACAAAAAGACCATCACCTTTGCTACTGCTCAGTAGCACCAGCTACTACTAATTTATGTAGTATCTCATATTAGAGGTACTAAACAATGTGCAGAAGCAAAGGTGCATTAATGCATGTGTAGATGCTCTCAGGAATACATACTTTTTGTATACCGAGTGAGAGAACATTGCTTCAGTACATACTGGCTATAAAATTGAAGTTCATATATTGTAAAGTTTTAGGACATAAGCTCTGACTTGGGCCATAGTTCAGGGGTAAACTTCATCCAAAGAAAAGTCACCTAAATAGTATGAGCAGTAATGGGAGTCATAGGGATAAACTTCCCACATTTTTGAAACATCAAGATGCTATGTGACAGCTCCAAGTGGCTCCCCAGTACATGAATATTCTCCTAATATATGGGAATTCTCAGCTGATAGAAAACCACCCCAGTATTCCAACCTCCTCCTTACAAATGGTGCAATCAGAATTTCAAAAATATTCCCAACTTCTGGGAATCTTATCTTCAAATATACTCACATTCTTCAGGAATAACTTATCTGGAAAAAGACAGAATAGATGATGTCTTATTAAAACACCAGTTGACATTTTCCTAACTCATTGTAGCTAAGAAAGCTCCAAATCCATTATACAGTCATATTACCCAAACCATGCTAAATCAAGGAGAGTAGTACATGTGCAGACTCATCCTATCATGTTTCCCCTTAACTGCGAAGTGTAAATATTCTGATTTTTCCAAGTCATTTCAACCAGATTTATATAGACCACAGTATCTTTTGAGAACATTCATTTTGAGAAGAAACCTGTTAGCTAGTCTCTTTTGGGGAAAACTGACTCTGCTGAGCATCTCATAAAACCAGCCTGTTTGGTTGCGTGCACCTGATTCTTTTTGGAAGTCCATTAGCAAATTATTAACACATACAAAATACATAAATGGAACTGGGATCACAGGCTATAAGCAGAGCTTTTTTATTAGCCATTGATTAACAAATAGAATTAGCACTAGTAGCAGAGATTAAAATCCTGATGTCACCTCTGAGGGTTGTGACCAAACTACTGGGGTGTACAGGATATCTCTTGCTTACTGATCTTCTGGATCCATGGCTCTTGCATTTTGTTTAGAGACCCAGGCTCAAGTAGAGGATGGAAATGCCTGAACTTAGCCTATTCTATAACCTAGTGGTTATGATCAAGTGAAAGTGCAAGTTGTGAGTTCAAATAGCTTTGTAAGGAAAGAGGGGAAAGACAAGATACAAAGTCTCCCACACATTGGACAAATGCCCAACTACTAAATGATTGTGCAAAAGGTCAGAGGTGGGATAGGGATGGCATTATTGGCCTTGTTTTGAATCGCCTCTTTACAAAATCTCAGTATGTGATGATCTCAGATATATGACTAAGTGTTGTGAATTGGCACTGAACAGGGCCAAGTAATCAATAGCATGATGGATAACAGAAGATCAATCATTCCTTTGTACTTTAGTACTTCCCATTGGTTACTTCTAAGTTCTTCTGGACTTTTAAAATTCACTTCTCAAATCACATACTGCTCTTGGTACTCTCTGTACAAAGAACCTTGAATTGCTTTTAGGATTCTCCAGTTTCTCCACTGACTCTATGGGAAAGCCAGATAGCTGACCAGGTCATTTTGGATCCCTATCCTTGGGGCACATGCTTAAAAGCTAGCTATTGCTCTGCTCAATTTGAGACACATACTGGGCATGTCTGCACATGCTATTAATGTGCTCTAAGTTTAGTGCACATCTGGAGATTGGGGAGTGGGGCTGGGAAGCAGCTGCCTGGGGGAAGCAATTTGCTCTCAGTCAGCAGTCTACATATGCACAGTCATTACTGCATGGTTAATCTTAGGCAAGCATGCATAGAGTAATCTACTGCACAATAAATACTGTGCACATGTAGATAATGAAGCTTTATTCCACAGTAGATTAGTCTACTGCACAGTAAAGCACCATTGTCTACATGTGCACAGCATTTACTGCTTGGCTGATTCTTCTACTGCTTGGTTGCCTACTGCCTGGAAACAGAGATAGTAGATTAACTGTGCAGTAATGACTACTCAGTAGTGCACATGTAGACTGCTGACCAAAATCAAATTACTCTCTGTCATCCCAGACAGCAGGGGGAAGGGAAACTGTCCCATATCTACTGCGCAGTAAAGTGTCTTATGTAGACACAGGCAGACAAGGTTCCTTGGGTGAATCTGATATCTTTTATTAGACCAACCCAAATGGTTGGAGAATACTTATTAAGCAAGCTTTCAGGTTCAAAAACCTTTGTCAGGCTAAGGAAGTTTCAGCAGTTGGTGTGTGCTCTTCCTGGATGGAATGAAAAGTAAAGAAGCCAGAGGCTGGGCTGGTATGCATACAAGACAGGTAGTCAGTGAAAACATAGATAGAGGAGTCAATGGGTGAGAGACAGGTGGGGCGGGGGTGGGGGGGAAGAGAGAAGGGGGATGAAAGTGGAGAGATACCTGGGGAGTCAGATGTCAGCCAGGTTATAATGTGTCATAAATCCAGTGTCTATATTTAGTCCATGATTTTTAGTATCCAGGAGGTTGATGAAGTGGAGTTCATAGGCTCGTCTCTGGGAAGTGTTTTGTAAGTTTCCTTTGAGGATCAGGACTGAGAGATTGGAGACACACCCACTTAGGCAGTATGAACCCTGCCATTACTGACTGTATTATATTTCATAGATTTCATAGGCAATAGACATTAAGACGGGAAGGGACCTTGCAAGATCATTAGGTCCAGCCTCCTGCCCAAGGGCCAGGAAGTCAGCTGGGGTCAAATGATCCCAGCAAGATAGGCATCCAAGCATTTCTTGAAAGTGTCCAGAGTAGGTGCTTGTACCACCACTGTGGGGAATCTATTCCAGGCCCTGGGGACTCAGACAGTAAAGAAGTTTTTCCTTATGTCCAGCCAAAAATGGTCTTCCAGGAATTTGTGACCATTGAACCTTGTCTTCCCTTCGGATATCTTGGTGAACAGACATTCTCCTAGTTCCTGATGCACACCTCTTATGTACTTATAGGCTGCCACCAAGTCACCCCTGAGCCTACACTTTTCCAGGGTGAAGAGTCCCATGGCTCTTAGCCTCTTTTCATAAGGCCTGTTCTGTTGTCCTTTAATCATGTGCATGGCTCTCCTCTGGACCCTCTCAAGCTTCTCCACATCCTTTTTGAATTGCAGAGCCCAGAACTGGATATAATATTCCAGCGGTATCCTCACCAAGCCTGAGTAAAGTGGGACGATGACTTCCTGGGTCTTGCTTGAGATGCATTTGTAGATACAAGCCAGATTTTTGTTTGTTTTTCTGGCTGCAGCACCTCATTGGTGGCTTGTGTTCATGTGGTCAATCATGACCCCCAAGTCTCTTTCAGTTGTGGTGCTAACAAGCCTAGCACTGCTAAGCCTAAAAGTGTGATGTGGGTTTTTTCTCTCAAGGTGGAGCACCTTGCATTTCTCTGTATTGAACACTACCAGGCTTGGATCTCCCCACCCTTCGAGCCTGTTGAGGTTGGCCTGAAACACCAGCCTATCCTCTAAGGTGACCACACTTCCCCATACGTTGGTGTCATCAGTGAATTTAGCCAGTCTGCTTCTAACACCAGAGTCCAGATCATTTGAAAATACATTGAAGACTACAGGTCCAAGAATAGAGCCCTGGGGAACATCACTGGTCACCATGCACCATGTTGATTCAGTTCCATTGACTATCACTCTCTGGGTCTGTCCATGGAGCCAGTTCCCCAGCCATTGGACCATAAGGTTGTCAAGGCCACAGTTCCCTAATTTTACCCTGAGTACATCATGGGACACTAGGTCATAGGCTTTCTTGAAGTCCAAATATATGATATCAACCTCTTCTCTTTTGTCCAGGTGATGCATATCACCTGGTCATAGAAGGAAATAGTTTCATAGTTTCATAGTTTCATAGTTTCAGGGTCGGAAGGGACCTAATAGATCTTCTAGCCCGACCCCCCGCCAGGGCGGGAGAACAACCCAAAAACACAAACAAAACCACTCACCCTAAAAACAAAAACGGGACTCAAATGAGTCCAGCCAGGTAAGTATCCAGCCTCTTCTTAAAGATCCCCAGGGTAGGGGCCAGCACCACCTCCCTTGGAAGTTGGTTCCAGCTCCTAGCCGCCCTGACTGTGAAGTAGTTTTTTCGGATGTCCAATCTGTACCTCCTCTCCATCAACTTGTGCCCATTATTCCTTGTTATGCCAGCAGGGGCTAGGGGAAACAGCGTCTCCCCCAAACCCTTCTGGTTCCCCCTAGTGAGTTTATAGACGGTCACCAGGTCCCCCCTCAGCCTTCTCTTGTGGAGGCTGAATAGGTTCAAGTCCCGCAGTCTCTCACTGTAGGGTCTGCCCTGTTGTCCCCGGATCATGCGGGTGGCCCTCCTCTGGACCCTCTCCATGTTGTCCACATCCCTCCTGAAATGGGGCGCACAGAACTGGACACAATACTCCAGCTGCGGCCTGACCAGCGTCGCATAGAGGGGGAGGATCACCTCCCTGGCTCTACTCGAGATGCACCTGTGGATGCACGACAAGGTCCGGTTAGCCCTGCCAACCATGACCTCGCATTGTCGGCCCATGTTCATCTTGGAGTCAATAATGACACCAAGATCCCTTTCCGCCTCCGTGCTCTCAAGTAGGGAGTTCCCCATCGTATAAGTGTGCTGCTGGTTCCTACTACCCAAGTGCAGCACCCTGCACTTGTCCGTATTGAAACGCATCCTGTTCCTGTCTGCCCACCCCTGTAACCTATCCAGATCCTTCTGCAATCTCTCTCTCCCTGCTAGCGTGCTCACCTCCCCCCAAATTTTGGTGTCATCAGCGAATTTAAACAGGTTGCTCTCCACCCCAACATCAAGATCGCTGATGAAGACATTGAACAGCGCAGGGCCCAGGACCGAGCCCTGAGGGACTCCACTACCCACCTCCCCCCAAGTCGAATATGATCCATCCACCACCACCCTCTGAGTGCGACCCTTCAGCCAATCTGCAATCCATCTGACCGTGTAGGCATCTATGCCACAGTCGCCTAGTTTACTAATTAGGATGGGGTGAGAGACGGTGTCAAAGGCCTTGCTGAAGTCCAGAAAGACTACATCCACCGCGACACCTGCATCCATGGCCTTTGTGACCTGATCATAAAAGGCAATCAGGTTGGTCTGACATGATCTCCCCCTAATAAATCCATGCTGATTGCCCCTGAGCATCATCTCGGATGCCGGCCCATCACAAATGTGCTCCTTGATGATCTTCTCAAAGAGCTTCCCCAGGATTGAGGTAAGACTGACGGGCCTATAATTGCCCGGGTCCTCCCTTTTCCCTTTTTTGAAGATGGGGACCACATTAGCTACCTTCCAATCGTCTGGCACCTGGCCCAAGCACCACGATCGCTCGTAGAGCCGTGCCAGGGGCCCTGCAATAACCCCAGCCAGCTCCCTCAGCACCCTGGGGTGGAGAGCATCCGGACCCGCTGACTTGAACGCGTCCAGCCCCTCCAGAAGCTCTCTAACCCGGTCCTCCCCAACCTGAGGTCTGAAGGCGATCCCCTCGCGTCCGGCTTCTATCACAGCAGGGAAGTCCCGGTCCCTGCACAAGAAAACGGAGGTGAAGAATTGGTTAAAGAGGTCCGCTTTATCCTCTGACGCAACCACCAGATTGCCCCGCATATCCTGCAGGGGCCCCACATTACCCGGCGCCTTCTTCATCCTCCCAATATATTTGAAAAAGGACTTTTTGTTATCCTTAATCCTGGACGCTAATCCGAGCTCTATCTCCGCCTTGGCCTTCCTAACAGCCCGCCTGCAGGCCCGAGCAGAGGAGGTATACTCCTCTTTGGAGATTACACCCCCCTTCCACCGGGCGTACGCCACCCTTTTGGCAAGCAGGCATTCCCGGACACCCTTGGTGAGCCAGGGGGGCTTTTGGACACTCCTGCCCGCCTTGCTTCTTGTCGGGATGGACACCCCTTGGGCCCCGAGTATCGTTTCCTTAAGGAATGACCACTCCTCTTGGACGCTGAGTTCCTCTGCCCTCAAGGACCCCAGTTCCTCTCCCACTAATCTCCTCATCTCACTGAAGTTGGCCCTCCTGAAGTCTAGGGCCACCACCTTGCTGCGGGCCCTTGACACTCTACGCTGGATGGTGAATTCCAGCATGCGATGATCACTATTGCCCAGGTGGTCAAGAACCTGGAGGCCTCTTACCAGGTCGTCGCCTGCGGCCAGGACCAGGTCCAGCAGGGCATCTCCTCTGGTGGGACTGTGCACCTCCTGAATCAAGTGGAGGTCCTGCAACTCGGCCAAGAACCTCCTGGAACGGTCCGTCCCGGCTGACTGCTCCTCCCAGCAGATATCCGGGTAATTAAAATCGCCCATGACAACTACATCCCTTGCTTTTAGTGTCTCTGCAAGCTGGCCTGAAAATTCCCTGTCCAGCTCCTCCTCCTGATTGGGGGGTCTGTAATAGACCCCCACCGTCAAATCCCTCTCGCCTTGCCCCCCCTGGATCTTGACCCAGAGCACTTCAGCTCGCCCTTCCCCTGACCCCATACTGCTGGCAGAGGATGTGTAGTGCTCCTTGACATAAAGTGCCACCCCCCCCCCTTTTCTGCCTTCTCTATCCCGCCTGTACAGCCTATAGCCCCTAATGTTAACTGCCCAGTCATGGGATGAGTCCCACCATGTCTCTGTTAACCCTACGACATGAGAGATGAGATTGGTGAGATGAGAGATGAGAAATGAGATTGGTCTGGCCAGTCACGTAGCTTCCTTGCTTGCATGTATGAGCTGTACCTAATGCAAGAGGTCTATGGGCTGCCTAGAGAAGAGGTACTGCTGGATCTGGTTCTGGCCAAAGCGGATGATCTGGTGAGCGATCGAGGATTGAGGGGAAGCTTGGTGACAGCAACCATGTTCACTTTCTCTGTCCAACACAGGGTGGACAAATCACTCAATAAAACAGAAATCCTCAACTTTGGGAAGGCTGACTTCCACAAACTCAAAAGACTGGTCAGTCAGGCACTAAGGGAATATGGCCCCTCAGAAAAGGGAGTCCACAAGGAATGGCTGTTCCTTAAGGATGCAATCCTTGAAGCACAAAGAAAGTCCATTCTGTCCCACAGGAAAGGCAGTCAGTAAGCTGGGAAACCCCCTTTGCTCAATAGGGAATTTTTGGACCTCCTAAAACTAAAAAGAGATGCCTATACTACTTGGAAAATGGAAATCATCACCAAGGAAGACTACATAGCACTAGCCTGCACCTGTAGAGAGTGGACCAAAAGAACCAGGGCAGAAACCAAAGTCAGGCTAGCCACAGGAATCAAGGGCAACAAAAAGTCCTTCTTCAGATATGTGGGAAGCCAGAGAAAGAATAAAGGCAGCATTGGACCCCTGCTAAATCAAATGGGGCAGCTGATGTCTGACGCTTAGGAAAAGGCCAATCTTCTAAATGATTACTTCACATCTGTCTTCCACCTGCCCAAGAGGGTCACTCTGCTGGACAGGATGCAAAGCATCCAGGGTGTGGGAGATAGGCCCACAATTGATGTACATCAAAATGGGTACTTTGCATCGGCCTTTCATCAGTCCCATGGGATACCCCTGCCCATTACGGGACAGGGAGGCCCAGGTGAGGGAGATTCCTTCCCTTCCATAAATGCGGACCTCATGAAGACACACCTTGAGAGGCTGGACACATTCAAGTCAGCCGGCTCTGACAATCTATACCCCAGGATACTCAAGGAGCTAGCTAGCATCATAGCTCAGCCCCTGGCATGGAACTTTGAGAACTCCTGGAGCTCTGGTGAAGTGCCTGAAGGTTGGAAGAAGGCCAATGTGGTGCCTATCTTCAAGAAAGGGAGGAAAGTGGATCTAGCAAACTACAGGCCCATCAGCCTAACCTCTATCCTGGGGAAGGTCTTAAAAAAGATGATCAAAGAGGCCATTCTTAACAGGCTGGCTGATGGCAACATCCTCAGGGATAGCCAGCATGGGTTTGTTGCCAGTAGGTCTTGCTTGACCAATCTCATTTCCTTCTATGACCAGGTGATCTATCACCTGGACAAGGGAGAAGAGATTGATGTTATATATTGAAAAAGCCTTCAGTCTGGTATCTGATGATCACCTCTTGGCAAAACTGGCCAACTGCGGCCTCGGGTCCACCACGATCCACTGACTGGGGAATTAGCTCCGTGGTCAGACTCAGAGGGTGGTGGTTGACGGAAGTCAATCGTCATGGTGCCCTGTGACCAGTGGGGTCCCTCAAGGTTCTGTCCTTGGACCTATATTGTTCAATATCTTCATTAATGATGTGGACATTGGAGTCAGAAGCGGACTGGCCAAGTTCACCAATGATACCAAACTCTGGGGTAAAGCATCCACACCTGAGGACAGGAGGG
>NW_005842759.1:620846-637167 GCF_000455745.1 Alligator sinensis | reverse complement strand
TGTGATTGACCACAAGATGAACATGAGCCTTCAATGTGATGCTGTGGTTAGTAAAGTGAGCAAAATGCTGGCTTGCATCCATAGGTGCTTCTCGAGCAAATCCCAGGATATCATTCTCCCATTGTGCTTGGCCTTGATGAGGCCGCAGCTGGAGTACTGCATCCAGTTTTGCGCTCCACAATTCAAAATGGATGTGGAGAAGCTTGAGACAGTCCATAGAAGAGTCATGTGATTGACCAGAGGTCAGGAAAACAGCCCTTAGGATGACAGGCTGAGAGCTATGGGACTCTTCATCCTGGAAAAGGGCAGGCTCAGGGGCAATCTAATGGCCACCTATAAATTCATAAAGGGTGTTCACCAGGATCTGGGAGAATGTTTGTTCACCAGAGCGCCACAAGGGATGACAAGGTCAAATGGTTATAAACTCCTGCAAGACTGTTTCAGGCTGGACAAAAGGAAGAACTTCTTTACTGTCTGAGCCCCCAAGGAAAACAAGGGAAAACAGTAGTTCACCAGGGCTCCCCAAGGGATAACAAGGCCTAATGACCACAAACATCTGGAAGGCCGATTTAGACTGGATATAAGGAAAAACGTCTTTATAGTCCGAGTGTCCAGGGTCTGGAACAGAGTCCCCCCAGAGGTGGTACAAGCTCCTACTCTGGACTTATTAAAAAAACATTTGGATGCTTATCTTGCTGGGATCATTTGATCCCAACAGATTTCCTGCTTATGGCAGGGAGGCTGGACTCAATGATCTCACAAGGTCCCTTCCAGCCCCTAATGTCTATGAAATCTATGAAGACCTACCCACAGCAGATTAACAGGTAATATTTTTTCCCATTAGAAAGACAATGTTTAGAACAATGTATAGTTATCTATTTTGTAATATTTTCAGTAGATACATTTGTACAGAGCTATATCACTTAACCATATTCCTATTTCACATCTGAAAACAGTGTACAAGAAAAGCCAGACATACCCAATAGGTTACGTAAGGTTCAAAATGTCCCATGTAATTTTTGAACATCAAACCATAAATTGCCTTTAAATAACAACACAGAAGAATCACCATGTGGCATTTTCAGATAACTATGCCTGAGTGACTATGTTAATTTTGAAAAGATATTTATAATTGTTCTATGTTAATTCTTTTTGAAATGCTATCCACCAAAAAACAGGGTTCTGTTTATTATACAAGTATCCAAAATTATTTTTATTAAAGTCATCTAGCATATAATATAGAAATAATCTTCTAAAATTTAAATAGATAGCAATAAATAATCTCTCAATGTATTTTATTTACTCCTAAGCGGCTTTGTAGCTGTATAAATAAAAATGCTTCCTGTTGCTTCAACTAAAGCTTTAATACACTTGATTAACTATATAAATGTGATTTTTTTAGGTATCGTTTCAATGCAATGTTTTGCATACTGATCTAGGCTTTTACAAGTACTGCATATTACTTTGGCTAATGTCCCATGCTGACATATGGATTTGCACCATTAAAATAAGTTGTACTGTTAGCTTTAAGAAAGGAAAAAAATCATAACCAGGTTTGGAAATATGGAAAAGAGAGTACTGTGGTCAGTATACAGTATTCATAAAAGAAAAGATCGTCCTATAGTTCGCACACTGTCATACAACTAGAGTTTTCAGAACATGTTAGAGTTCTTTTCTTTATTTTCATTGAAAGATTCATGAGCCAAAGCCTTCTATATTTTATGTTCTATTTCTGCATTTTTTTCATTATCTCACTGTCGTATAGTTGACATCCTCATGCAAATATATGAAATGACCTGTTCTATTCACAGTAATTCAGAGATAAGTACAGAGTTATTGAGGAAGAAGTAGAAATTGTAGCATTTGTAGTCTTAACTTTTTATTTTCAAATAAAATTTCACAATAACTTCAAACATATTCACATGTTCTACAATATTGATTAATATAAAATTAGTACTAAAGTATTAACCTAGGCTAAGTACAGATATTCAAAAAGTCTCTGGCAGAAGCGCTCTAACATCATGCTTTACTCAAAGCATGATGAGACAGAGCAGGAGCCAACGAAACAGATGCTTGCTGTTCAGCGGGGGCAGTTGCAGCCTGTCTGCACTGCCCGCTGGGGGCACTCTGGCATACTCCCCAGGCAGCTGTGAGAGCAGCCTCTCTCCCCATCTCTGGCCCTCTGCCAGCTGGCACACAGGGCAAAGCTGCAAGACCCCCCTGACAACTTGCTGGCTGGGGACCTGGGGGGCAAGGGGGGAGGATCATCCAGATCCATGTGAGCAGGCTCCCTCCCTGCCCCAGCTTCTTGACACCTATCGCATAGTGCAGCCTAGCTAGGCCCTCTTCAGGGGAAGGGGTCTAGGGTCTGTGTCCCCACAGCAGCCTCAGTCAGGCAGCAGCATGTCACTGTTGTGGGAGGGGAAACTCCCAGAGCCCTCCCTCCACAGCTCCCTCTCCCTGCCAGGCTGGAGTGCACTGCTGGGCCAGGGGGGCTGTAAGAACAGAAACACCCCTTCCCCCACCCAACCTGCCCCCCATCAGGCTGTGTCCAGGATTGGGATCAGAAACTGTCACTGACTCAGGTCAATGACAGCCAAGGAGTCATGGCCAGCCCAACACTTAAGCAGAGCACAGGAGTTCTGCCTGAGGTCAGCCTGCAGCCCTGTGCAATGCCACCCGGTATGGTGGGAATCGTGCTCTAATTTAATTTTTGATGGGATGTGGCACAGATAAAGCACGCTAACGGAAAGCAATTTAGGTTAGTAAGCATACATCCAGAGTTAATTTAGAGCAGGAGCCACCATTTTAAAATCATTTTATGGGCCATGTATGTCTGTTCTGTTCTTTTTTCATGCTTAAAAACATTAAGTGTAACATCTGTACCCACCCCACTTCTTTAAGAGGTAAGGTTTTCTTTTGATTTTTTCTTTGATTCAATCAACTGTAGTTGAGAAGAATATAGACAAGCTTTCATGTACCATGTATCCTTCCTCTGCACCCTGAGAAAAGTAGTAGACACACAGGGAAATAAAAAGAATCATAGTATCATAGAATCATAGAAAATTAGGGTTGGAATGGACCTCAGGACCATTCCCCAGTTAGATCATCCCAAACAAGACCTTGTTTAGCTGGGTCTTAAAAACCTCCAAGGATGGAGATTCCACAACCTCTTTGTGTAACTTGTTCCAGTGCTTTACTATCCACTTCATGACAAAGTTGTTCCTAGTATCTAACCTAAACTTCCCTTCCTGCAACTTGAGACCATTTATCTTTATTCTGTCACCTGTCCCCACTGAGAACAATCTAGCTCCATCCTATTTAGAACCCCCCTTCAGGTAGGTGAAAGCTTCTATTAAATCCCGCCTCAGTACTCCCCTCTTCTCCAGACTAAATAAATCCAATTCCATCAGCCATCTCTTCATAAATCAAGTGTCCTAGCCCTCTAACCATTTGTGTTGCCCTCCATTGGACTCCTTCCAATTTGTCTACATCCTTTCTGTAGTGGGAGGCCAAAAACTGGGTGCACTACTTCAGATATGGCCTCACCAGTGCAAAAGAGAGGGGAAGAATCACTTCCCTTGGTCTGCTGGCAATGCTCCTCCTAATATAGCCCAGTATGCTGTTAGCCTTTTTCACAACCAAGACAAACTGTTGGCTTGTGTTCAGTTTGTTGTCCACTGTAACCGCCAGGTCATTTCCTTCAGAGCTGTTGCTTAGCCAGTCAGTCTCCAGTCCATACGGGTGCATGGAATTGTTTCATCCTAAGTGCAAAATTTTGCACTTGTCCTTGTTGAATCTCATGAGATTTCTTTTGGTCCAATCTTCTAATTTGTCTAGGTCTCTCTGAATCCTAGGCTTTCTCTCCAGCATATCTACTATACCATCCAGCTTGGTGTTATCTACAAACTTGCTGAGGGTGAAATCCATCCCATTTTTCAGGTCATTGATGAAGATATTGAACAAAACTGTCCCTAGGACCAACCCATAGGGCACTCCACTTGATACCAGACGTCAACAAGATACTGGGCATGTCTTCATGAGCTCTTTACTGTGCAGTAGACTCATTTGCTGCTCATTCAAGTGTCATTGTCTACATGTTCGTGGCAATTCAGCTGGTATAGACTCATTTACTGTGTTATTAGATAGTCCTGTGAGACACAAGTACTGTCTAACAGCCAAGTAAATTACTGCACTTGAATATAAATGGTGACTTCTGGAGTAGTTTACTCTGACTCAAATTGCACTGGAGTTTATTCAGTCACATTAATTGTATGTGGAGTTATGACCATAGATCCATTCATTACTACCCTTTGAGCTTAGCAATTCAGCCATTTTTCTATCCACTTTAAGTCCATTCATCCAAACTTATGTCCTTCCCTATATAGTTGGGAGGTTTATCTGCCCTGAGGGCTGGGTAGGTTCATACTATAACTTTGGTTGTCCTGAGGGCCCATCTACATTAAGATAGTAAAACTCTTTAGGCATTACTTAAGTACTGTGTTCGGTGGGCCTTTCCCTGACTGACCTTTCCTGCCTCTGGCTATTATATCAATTTGGCCCTCCAAACTGAAGGTAATCCTTGGCAGGAGTTCTGTAAAAGTGTGGATCCTCAGCCTATAGGAATGGAGGCTTTTTAGATACTCTTTTCCACTACTTTGGCTATTTTATATGGCATAAAGTGTCTGGAGTATAGTAGAAGTAATTTAATTGTTCTACAGCTTAATTTCCCCACTACTAGCATGATAATGAAAGCTTCCTCCCTTTGTACAGTGCTTTGGCCTCTGTGGATGAAAAATAAAGTGGAAAAATTAGAATGAATAATGTTACAGAAAGTTGACTACTTGACACTCATACACATAATAGACGGACATCTTGTACTTTACTTATTTGTAAATGTTATGTTGTGCTATGATTTAAAGAATCATGAGATAAAGTATATTGACATTTTTCTAATTTCTAGTATATCATCTGAATGCATCATTTTATTAAGTTCTGTTATCCCTGAGGGAGGGAAAAACAATGGAATAAGAATGACTGCACTACTGAACGCAGAGCTTGATCATTTACAGGTTCTGTTCTGGGGCAGACTGCAGTGGTATTGTTTTATCTTTGCTTTCAAGATACATTGCTTTGAATACTAATTAGATGATTGGGGAAAAGATCTAAGATGAGCCTTACAAGCAATATTTTTGTCTAACACCATATATATACATATATATATAGGGGGAAGGATCCTTCTGCCTAATGGTTATGAGACTTGCTCAGGGAGTAAGAAATCCAGATTCTATCCTAGTCATGAAGAAATTTGAACCTGCAACTTCTTCTTCCTATGAAAGCAATCTACTCACCAGACCACAGGCTAGCCATTACCCAATGCACTCATCAGCACTCTGTTTGAAAGATCCATGAGGTGGCTACTGTCTTAGAGAGTGGTGGGCCCTGGTTTCTGGTCCCTACTCTCCACGCATGGCTTTTCTACATTTTGTGTTTAGTATCTTTATTGGCTTAAATGTATAAACAACAACAGGAGAGTTTCTACAGGAAAGAGTAGGATCTCAGGCACATGTCCCTTCAAAGACAGCATATGCTCCACTGAGTCATAAAATCATAGAAACGTAATGCTGGAAGGGACGTCATAAGTTCGTCTCATCCAGCCCCATGCTCAGGGTAGGATCATCTCTGATTAAGCTATCTTAGACAAGTTTCTCACCTGCTGTTGAAAATCTCCAGGAGACAGAGATTCTCTAACTTCTCTAGGTAGCCAGTTCCAATGCTTAACCTCCCTCACAGTAGGAAAGTTCTTCCTGCTCTCCAAGCAAAATTTCCTCTGTTGCAATTTGAGGGCGTTGCTCCTAGTCCTATCCCCTACAGACACAGAGAAAAGTCTACCACCATTCTCTATATAATTTCCCTTTGAGTATTTAAAGACTGGTAAGAAATCTGCCCTCAGGCAAATTTGCTTTCATTTGTTGTCTTCCTACTGGCCTCAGATTTTCCCCTGTGGCTGCCTAGTGAATCAACTTCAAGATGAGGCTTGTTGAATTTTCTAGTTGATGCCTAGCCTATGGCCAGAGTATTTTCCTGAGAAGCTGCAGCAAAAGGTTTGAACCCTTTTGGCTGAGGAGGGTCTAGAATCAGCATCTCCTCCCGTATAGGCAAGTACTCTGACCTCTAAGCTATTGTGATGAAAGGTATAGGGGCCTCATCTAAAGAACTAATAGAAGTGCTTTTTCTCTCATAATGCTTTTGGGGTCTTACACAGAGTTCTGCATGCATCTTCTATTTTACCTCAAACAGCCATAGTGCAGTCTCTAAGCATGCTCAAAGAGGAAGCATCCAGGAAAATGTAGCTATACAGTTGGAAATAGAATCTATGCTCTGTACCAAAAATGAGCATGTGTATACGTGCCACGTAGAAATGTAAAGGTGAAATAGGATTTAGCCCATAAGGTAATAGTTTAATTTTTGTTTTATGTTTTTTTTAAAGGGGAAGCCAATATTTGGTACAGCTTGAAACATCTTATCTGATTTTCTAGATTAGTGTCTCCCTAATTGTGTTATAATGAAACTATTTGACACTGACACTTTCAACAACAAAAAAATAAGTTGTATTCAGGATACCGAATAGAGGAACAGCTATTCAAAAGCTTCTGTAACCTGGACTAATTTCTTCAATTTCTTCAAGTTCCTTCAATTAGTACATGCTTGAACATAACGTGACATCTCAGTAATAGTTGTGCATAATAGGACATGCCGTCATATTATGACATGACTTGATGCAATGCAACATCATATTATGTACTACTGTTACAGACACATCATGAAATAAGACTGAAAAATAATATACACAATAATGAATATTTTAATATTTTTTAATTTAAAAAACATTCAAGAAATTAAATGTCTTTATTTAAAATATGTTTTAAATGCAAATCAACATGGACATTAAAAATTATTTCCATTTTGCAAGAACATGAAATCTAACATTTAATCTCTAACCTATTTTCCAACAGGAAAAAAAATTACACATTTGCAACTAGCTTTACTCAAAACCTGTTATTTCTCATTTCTTAAATGATGAATGTCTGTAATGCACCAGAGCAATATCCTGTATCCTGTTGTTCATAATTTGCTATCAGAAGTTTGCAGCCAAAGGAGGAAAAAGCATAGTTTTCATACTTAAAAATAAAATAGTTTTCATACTAGTCCTCTACTTGGGTCAGAGTAAAGGATTAGGGATCATTTTGTGAGACAATTTTGGTATTTGTTAAGGACAACCAAGGCAAATATATTAAAAACAAAAGAAAGTGTATCTGGGTCTACGTAAACCATTTCCCTGAAAAGTTTTTTAATTATGATAATTATTACCCTTATATAAAATAAAAATTAATCTGTGTGTAGGACGTATATATATGGCTCGATGTGTCGCTTAATCAAAAGGAGTCAGGAAAAGAGATATGCAAAATCTACATCATAATAGTACCTTTAACCATCCATCTGAGGCACTAGTTTAATGCTGTTTCACAAAGTAATGCCAACTACTGAGTCACCAAGTTGTCTACCTCTGTTTTCCCTGGAGGACTCCTATTCACCAGGTCTAACTATAGCTATGATAGCATAGTTCTGTGTTTTATAATTGCAGATATTTATTCAGCATGAAAAAATTATAGCAGGAAAATTTTATACCTCGGTTACTTTGCCTTCAGAGAAGCAAATATTCTTCTTCCCTCTCCTGTTCTCCACCCAGTTAGACTAATCTTAGCATTTTACTTCTGTGACAGTTAACAGATCAACAATTATTTCAAGTTGAATCAAACAAAACTCTATAATGTGCTTTCCTAAGAACAAGCATATCATTTCTGTAATAGGTCCTGTTTTTATTGGGCACAGACGCATAACAATGTTTCTTGGCACCTGGGGAAGCTGCCACACACAAGCAGTGGTGACTTTCTGCTGTTTTCACCACTGGTGTGATAGCGCAGCTGCTGCAGAAGCTGTTCTTCATTTCCCCTCACCCCTCCATGGTCCCAGGGTCATCCTCCCATTGAATGGGCATTTCACATACTCATATAATGAACAAAACTTATTATATGATAATATTCATATTAGGTCCAGGTTATCAAACACTTTTACTCTTTCCTACACATTTATGCCCAGCTTACGTAAAAAAGGAAACTTGTAAGTGCAAACTGATCTGCCACCTTAACCAAATAATGTTATTAACTACCTAATTTTGTGGTACATGAGTTTGTGAGCATGTAAATGTGGCAGCACATTAAATACATGTGAAAAACTTGTGCACACCAAATTGTGTGTTTAAGGATGAAATGGAGGCACCTGCTTGAAGGAAAAGGAAAGCTTAGTCTTTCTTTTTTTTCATAATCACTATTGAATACATATGGTGAATTCAAATTTCACAAATTAATACAAAATTAAATATATATTTATGGTTATATAGACACTTTGCACTGTGAAGGCATAAACATAAGTTAAATATTATAGAAATATACTGTGGGAGTTCAATTAATATTCATGCAATAGGATTCACTCATAGGTAGTGAAATACAACATAAACACAAATAAATCATGATGGCACTGCTATATAGTGCAAATGAATTCATTATCCTCAGTACTTTTATGTCACATTTGATTTACAAGCTCCTTCTATTAGCCTTATATCTAATAAGTTCTCACTTTTAGTTAGTTTAAAATGGTGACTTTATTTTTTGAGAATTAATTATAAGTATTTTATAAAACTCCTTCTTTAAAATTACATGGTTTGTAATGCAGAATAGTGAGTGGTTTAGTAAAGAGGTTTCATTGTCCTGATGCGAGCTTTCGTTGAGAGATAATTAACTGGGTTTAGAATACTCTTCAGCTATTCAGATCACAGCTTTGATCCAAGCCATTACATAATTTACTTTTGTCAATTTCAATGTTTCCATTTCATTTATGAAACTGTACAGGCTGCCGCACTTTGTAAATTTAACACATTTACAATCTTTTTTTTTTTTTTTTTAATAATAATAAAACCCCTTTAGTTAGCCGGCAGAGAAGTTGCTTGAAATGAGTAAGAAAATGATGGAATCAGTGCGTCGTGCTTTTTTTTTCGTTAGAAATTCTCAAGCAGACTAACTCAGAAAGTCACAATCTGCTTCTTCGTTCTTCTCAGCCCTGCTGCAAGGAAAACATATTTTACATTAACGCAATACGTGGCATAATGTACCTTCCATGCACTCCTGGTGCATTAAGGAAGTGGACTCAAGGCTTTTTGCATTCCCTGCGTTTCCTTCTCACTCCTTTTACGTCACAGTGGAAAGGGAACTCCAAGATTCTCAGTGCCTGCTCTGCCATCCAGGATGCTGTCTGTGATACAGGTGGTTTGTGCATGAGAAGATAAGGCAGGGGTGGGAAAAATGTGGCCCATGGGCCTGGTGCGGCATGCCAAGCCATTCTATCTGGCCTGCGGAGCCCCTAAAAAATGTAGAAAATGAATCTTTATCTGCCCCTGGCTGCCTGGTATGTAGCCCTTGATGCCTTGTCAAAACTCAGTAAGCAGCCCTCCACCCAAAATAATTGCCCGCCCCTAAGATAAGGAATCCTTAGTTTCCTTATTCTTTTCCCAAGTGTACAAGATGGATTACAATCTGGATGACTGTTTTTAATATTTGGTAGTGAAGGATGGGGGTTCTCAATGTGCTGTTAATACATATATTCAGAGAAATTATGGTGGGTATCCCTCACATGTTTTCTTATGAGTCTCATGATGACTGGTGTTTCTTAAAGACAAAGCTCCTGGGGTATCATCATTACATAGAACCCCAGATTTCATTGGTTAAAACACTAAATGTGTAGCTAGCATTTTCCTGTAAGAAAAACCCAAGTCGCATTTTTATTTTTTTAAGGGGCTCATGCCTTTTAAACCAGTCTCTGTATCAGCTGGAACTATTTCTGAAGGCTTGAGACTGCAATACATATGATAAGACTCACAATACATATACAGGCAATTCTATTGTTATTACTTATTTACAAAACAAGACATTCAAGCTTATGGTTTAAGTTCAAGTGATACAAGTCATTAAGGGTGCTTATCTGAGGAAAATGCTCTTTAAAATGGATTAGTCCATTAGCATATGTAAAAGAGATATCGGCTATACAGTGATTGTTTTTTTTACGGGGGGCATTTTTCCATCGTGTGCACATCTGTATGAGTCTTACAATGCATCTTCTTGAAATTTCTCTTTGCAAATTGAGGAAGGTCAAGAGATTCTAGCTCTATAAGCTGCCAGTGTATTCAAGAGGTCACAGCAAGGCAGATGGGGATTCACAAAGGCCTTTCCAAATTTTAAGGAAAGAACGGAGAGAAGAGTCTCTAACACCTTTTACACAGCTGTGATAAGCATTACTGTATAGATTGTTCCTCTTTTCACTTGTGAAGGTACTATATGCTAGCTCCAGTTAGAGATTCAGCATTTTTTTGTAGGCATTTCTATTTACATGTTACAATACCTTAAAGTTAGGTGCCTTACTCTGGGAAGATTATCCAAATAGACATGGACTGAGAAGGAAAATGCCTAGAATGAATCATTAGAAAATCCCAGGCACTGGGAGGTATCTAAACTCCCACCTTCTGGACATCTCTACATGAGACACTAAATGTGCAATAGCCTAATAACACTGTACAGTAGTCTGCTGGGCAAAAAAAAAATACTAATACACTACTGCACAGTACTATTAGGCTATTGTGCACTAAGCATCACCAAAAACCTGTGCACTGGTGCTAATGTTTAGTAGCTCAAGTTACTGCACATTGATTTAGTACTTGGTTAACCAAGTATTAAATTTATTGTGCAGTAACTATGGCACAATAATGAACATGTAGATTCACCCACTGAGTAGCGTAGTGCCTAATTCAGTGCTGTACATCATAAGTGTAAAACTAACTTTCTGTGGCCAGTAATATGTGCATAGCATCACTCATGCTAACAATCACAATCTATTATATATATAAGAGAGGTTCAAGTGGTGGAAGCAAAGTTGTGCTCAGAAGCCACCAAAATATGCATAAAGTAGTAGAACTTGTTCATTTCTTTTTAGTACAAAATATTTCAGAGAATGTAGAAATCTATATTTTTTCCAGGGAAAATTTCCTTTTTTCTCCCAGTATTCTATTTTTAATGAAATATTCTGAAGAGACCTGTACAGCTAAGCTCTTTTAGGTTTTGTGCAGAGGCAATTACTGTACTAACGTTTAATTTTCCCCATTTTTCCAGGTTCTATCTATAAGAATATCTGCTTTTCTAAAGGCCATCTATTTAATCCACCTATTTGAGAACTGAGGGGCCTTAAAAATGACTAGCAGGGATTATAACACAGGACATAGCCTCATAGCCACCTAACTACAAGGACACTCTCCCATTTGATCTCTCTGATGTCCCATGCATTTGGGGGTATCATATGACTAAGATTTAACAAGAAGAATGCATAGCCTGATGACAGGGTCCTGGTGACATGGTCCTTACTGAGATGTAGATTTATATCCCTTCAGAATAAGGACCCAGAATTCACATCTCCCAACTTCTGAACAAGTGGTCTGAGCTACAGGGCAAAGGATGAACACTATCACTGCAATTGCCAGACAGCTATCATTATAGCAGGGCTAGAAAAATTGGATTACAAGTGATCAGTTATGCCTAATATTCAGCCTTAGTCAGGTGCCTGTGTTCCAGAAAAAGTTGCAAGTTCAGGCATATCTCTGTGCCTTAGTGCTTCCTACTGACCCCTCTGGATGCCTCTGGCATTTCTGAATTACACTTGGTGAAGTACTTAATTCAATTCCCTGTATAACCACCTAAGTATGGGCAAATTTTATTGTGTTTGGAGGGGCTTAGAATCCCTCACAGACTATGGAGGAAAACTAGATATGTAAATCTGGTTAAATTGGTTTGCTCTCCCAAGCAGAAGTGCCTCAATCTCAGGTGCTGGGTTGGTTAAATATAGGTACCTCTGAGACCAACCTAGATCTGACCTTTAATCTTTAACCCTATATTCCATATTATCATCAGTCACATTAACATGCTTAAATTGTATGCTATGAATTTTAGATATGTGCTTAAGTCCCTTGATTGTTTGGAAATTAAGCAAGTATTAAATACTGCATCCAACAGGTATGGGCTTCACCATATACTGGATATTAATGGTACTATATCAAGGTCTTTCTTCCTACCTTAATTTCCTAAAAAATCCCTATTAGTAAAATAGTAATAAAGATGTTTATCCACTTTTCTGAAGTCATTTAAAACATCTGGATAAAAATGCTGGTATATTGAATTAGGCTGTTATAAAGTTCTATTTTCCCCCTAAACTATCCTTTTACATCTATTCAGTATTTCTAATCAGATAGACATTTTACAGCAACATGAAAGATAACGTTTTTCATTCCTGTTAAAAGTGAGCAAACTGATATCACAGCATGCAGTGGTTCATTAATGGAAGAGAAATTGCAGTAGAAGAGGTTTGAATCAACTCCCATAGGAGGAGGAATTAAACCTCAACACTTAGCAAGAATGTTCAGTTTCAGTTTTATGAAAAATAATACCATTATTTGTTCTCACAGGATAGATGTCCTGAAATGAGACGTATTTGGGGGGGGGGGGGGGGTCATTCTTTTTCTCTTTTTGTTTTTTGTTTTGTTTTTTTGTTTCGACAAACCAAGAAACACAGTCCTTGCTTTGGTTTATGCCACTGCTTGAATCTCTCACTTCATTCTTCCCCTGTATTTCTACAGGATAGTAAAGCAGCAGCTAGCATCTTAGATTAGAAAAAAGAAAAGAAAAAGCATCAGAAATCCTTTAGGCAGAGATGTCACAGTGTGATAACCATAAGAAAGAATAACATGGATTCATATTACTTTGCCGTACCTTCCACTGCAGCATATTTTATACAACTGCTTTCACACTGAGAAGATCCAAGACTGTGTGATGGCAGTTGGGAGGGGAGTTAACACTAGGGTTTCTGATGCTGTTGAAAGGTATAGTGATATACAGTAGTTAACTTGTAAGTTGCAACCTAACTGATAAGTGTGCTCCCTTAAGAAAAAGCTTGTCATGCTGGAAGTATTTTTCATCTGAATCTTTGACAACACTATTTACTTGTACACTAATACAAGTTCAAACACTACTTAATGCCCCTTCAATGCTTACCTTAAAACTTCTTTAAATATTTCTTTAAATATTCTTTAAATATTTTGAAGTCAGGAGATAGCTATGTAGCTGTTTTTTAAAAATGTCAGACGTTTAAAATATGGCATATTTTGGTGCAATAGATTTTCACAAACAAATTGAACTAATTTATCTTAAGATAAGATCATGAAATACAAGAAAGCCAGTGTTCACACCTATATGTCATATATTATCGTTCATTTAGTTCTCAACTCAGATTCTAAAATAAGTATATATTTACCATAGCTATAAGTATTGTCTTTTGAGAGGATGGGTGTCCCACTAGATAGGTTGCTGGGACCTACAAGGTTTAATTCTCTAGTATGCTAAGGACTTCTATAACTTTGGACAAGATATTGGACTAATTCTGAAAAGGGATTTAGGTGCCACAATGTCTAGCATTACTGGGCACCAATACATATGCTCGATACCTGTTCTGATGTGTTCTAATAAAAATGCGTCAAAGCAGACTCGATTGCTGTATGGCATCTTCGCGGCTGCCCTCTCGGCACACCATTTATTTGGGATCCCATTCTGTGGCATCTAAACTACCTCAGGAACTGAGGCGAGAAAGATACTTCTTATTAGTGTGTTCTGGATTCCACTTTATGTTCCAGGCACCTAAAAGATGGGCATACTGGGTGACTTGATGTGCTCCGGGATGGTGGGGTGCTGGGGGTGGCATTTTAGTGAGAGAGGCTCTCAAAAGCTTCTCTATTAAAACACCTGCAGTGTCTTATATATTCAGTGTCCCACTCATTGAACGAGCTTTAGTTAAAATGCTCTGTTGCCATTTTGAAGCGTGTTGCTGAATACATGAGAAGCTGTGGACATTTTAACTAGAGCATCTGCCAAGAGGTCTAGAGCACATGTAAGGATACGCACTATGCCCATCTTTTAGGTGCCTGGAACATAAAGTGGAAACCAGATTACTTTAATAAGAAGTATTATTCTCTCCTCAGTTCCTGAAAAAGATGCCTTAGAATGGGATCCAAAATGGGAATTGGGTGGATTCAGTGGGGGTGCAGGCATGGCCATATCCCCTTTTCTGAACGTGCAGCAGGAGCAGGAGTCAGGGGCTTTAAGACCTAAAGAAGATAAAAATCCCCACACTATCTTTCCCCACTGTGCTCCTAGGCATGCCCCTCCTCTCCCCATTTCCTCCCTTCCCATTTATAGATTCATAGAAAATTAGGGTTGGAAGGACCTCAGGAGGACATATAGTCCAACCCCCTGCTCAAAGCAGGACCATCCGCATATAGATCATCCCAGCCAAGGCTTTGTTTAGCCAGGTCTTAATAACCTCCAAGGATGGAAATTTCACAACCTCTCTAGGTGCCCTATTCCAAGGCAGAACATTTTTCCTAATATCTAACCTACACTTCCCTTGCTGCAATTTAGACCATTGTTCCTTGTTCTGTCATGTGCCACCACTGAGAACAGCCTAACTCCATCCTCTTTAGAACCTCCCTTCAGGTATTTGAAGGCTGCTATTAAATCCTGCCCCTCCCTGCCCCCCCGCCCACACACACATGCACACTCATCTCCCACAAGCCCACAAGTCTTCTCTTCATTAGACTAAATAACTCCAGTTCCTTAACCCATTCTTCATAAATCATGTGCCCCAGACTCCTAACCATTTTTGTTGCTCTCTGCTGGACTCTTTCCAGTTTGTCCACATCTTTTCTTTAGCAGGAGCCTAGAACTGGGCAGAGTACTCCAGATGTGACCTCTCTAGTGATGAATGGAAGGGAAGAATCAGTTATCTTAATCTGCCGGCAACCCTTCCCACTAATACAGCCCAGTATGCTGTTAGCCTTCTTGGCAACAAGGGACGCTGTTGGCTCATATTCATCTTATTGTCCATTGTAAACCCCAGGTACTTTTCTGCAGAGATGCTGCTTAGCCAAACAGTCTCCAGCCTGTACAGGTGCATGGGATTTTTTGTCCTATGTTCAGGACTTTGCACTTTTCCTTATTGAAATTCATGAGATTTCTTTTGGTACAATCCTCCAATTCCAGCCTTCCCTGCCTGAGCATGCTGCTGTGCCCCCACTGTCCAAAGGACAAGGGAAGCTCCACAGCCCCTTCAGCCAGGCTGTTCAAGGGCTGGGCTCATCCCTAGACAGCAGCAGTGGCAGTGGCAGCGGCAGCAGCAGCGGCAGTGGCAGCATGTGGGCATGTTCCCACTCCTCGCTCTTGCTCCCATCATCAGAGAACACCAAAGGAATTGGGCAGTGACAGAAACCAACGCACCTGCCTGCTACCTCCACAACTGGAATCCCAAGTTGAGTACAGTCCCTCAGCAGCACAGTTGGAGCAGTGGGAGGCAGGGGAGGGGAGTGAAGGAAATGAGAGGGAACATACCTCTGACGAAGAAGGGGAAGCGGGGGTGGACTTTTTACCTTCTTCATGTCTTATAATTTAAAACCATTGAAGCTACTCCCATGGCACAGTCACTCCACCCTGGTGGGTATGGGGAGGAGGCTGGGAATGAGGGATCCAGCAACCTCTGCAGAATTATGTTCCCCTTTGTAAAACCATGGATCAGCCCTTTGTGCAAACTATCTGTTTGAATCCTCTCAGACAGAGAAAAAATTTAAACCCAACCATCTAAATCCTAGTGTATAAACAGTAGACTAGTATTTTAAAAGGGGGAACAGTGTTTTAAAAGAAGGTATGTGGCTGCCATGGCTCTGAGAACATCTACCAAGCCAAGTTTCTCAGTAAGCTAGGGAATGCTTTGTTACTAGATCACAGAAAGGCTTAGATGACAGTTAGGTGCTGATCTAGCTAAGCAACTGAGATGATTCTTCTTATATAGAGAAAGAAAAAAGATTTCTGGGGAAGATAAAAAAAATTAAGAAAAATCAAGGTGTGATGATGTTTAGGCATTGCAGGGTTAGCCTCTAGACAACAGGTATTTTCAAGATTTTGATTTCTAAATCTTTTTTTTTTAATCAGAACTATTGCTGCCTTTCTGTATTGACCTAGTAGAATTGTCAGTTTGAAAGTCAGTAACCAAACCTGCAAAACAATGAATAGGAAAAATGTTAGGCACTCAAATATTATAATGATGTGGGATATGTAAGTTTCTT